>NW_026516339.1:0-109974 GCF_025602895.1 Polychytrium aggregatum
CCGCCGATTCATCCCGATCTGGCGCGCACTGCCGGTCCACTCACAGACCTACTCCGCAAAGAGTGCCCCTTCGTGTGGGACCACCCACAACGCCAAGCGTTCGAGACCCTCAAGCACGCCTTGACGAACGCTCCTGTCCTCGCTGTGTTCGACCCGAACACGGATGTCTCCGTGCACACCGACGCCTCCGACTTTGCGGTGGGAGCTGTTTTGATGCAGGAGGGAAGGCCCGTTGCCTTCGAGTCGCGCAAACTGTCCCAACACGAGATCAACTATCCCGTGCACGAGAAGGAGCAGCTTGCGATCATCTACGCGCTGCAGAAGTTCCGAGTGTACCTCCACGGTACCGCCAAGCCCTTCAAGATTGTGACGGACCACCAGTCACTGCGTTACCTCGACACCAAGAAGAACCTGAGCCGACGCCAAGCGCGATGGATGGAGTTCCTCGCCGAGTACAACTACGAGGTTGTATACCGAGAAAGGCAAACTCAAGGTGGTGCCTGACGCACTGTCCGACGCCCCGACTACCAATTGGCGTCACTGTACGAGTCGACTGTCAGTGGCGACAACACGATGCTGGATGTTGTCCGAGACAACATCGCCAACGACAAACAGTTCGGAGATACTGTTCCGAAAGGTGTCTAAGCTCCCCAAGGACGACGAATCATCCGAGTACACTGTGATGATCATGCACGTTGGGAACACGTGTGGACTGCTGCGCGTGATGCACCGTGAGTCATGTTGTGTTTGTCTTGGCGTGTATTCCCTGATTGGCTGGCGCCGATGACTCTTACTTCGCCTCCGACTGCGCTGTGCTTCGCCCCTCTCGCTGGATGCTCCGCCTCCCTCGCACCCCCTTCTCGTCCCTCGTTTGTCGCTCCACCCTTCTCGCCCACTTTCGCCCTTCGGTTTCCCTCTTGGCTATAAAGCCCCTCCTTTCTTGCACCATTTTGTATCTTCAGTTCGAACAACACTTGTTGTTATCTGATAAGTCGTAATATAGCTTATCGTTGTTCGCCAAGCACCTGGTCGTCCAGTGTCGTTGCTTGTCGTGGTCCTCACATATTGTTCGAACTCCCTCTCTCTGTCTGACCACCTGCTTGGCTGAGGCTTCGTTGCTGCCCTCATCCTTCTATTCTCTGTTGTCTTCTCTGCACTCTCCCCCCCCGCCCCCATATCCCACATGGACCAACTCCAGGCCCAAATCGTTGCCCTCCCAGGAGGAACTGGTCCTCCTCCGGACCACACACTCTTCCGCCGCCCCGCAGCTCCCCCACATGCCGACCCCGGACAAGTTCGACGGCACCAGGTCAAAGTTCCGCCCCTTCGTCAACCAGTGCCGCCTGCTCATGATGCTCCAGGCATCCAGGTTCCCGTCCGAGCAAGTCAAGGTGGGTTACGTCTTGAGTTTGCTCACTGGTCCGGCCCTCCAGTGGGCGACTCCCTTGATCGAGTCGAACGATCAAATCCTGCACTCGTTCGACTCGTTCATGGAACGCTTTCGCCAAGCGTTTGACGATCCCGACCGCACCCACACTGCCGAGCTGCTCCTTTCCTCCATGGCACAGGGCAACCGCTCGTGCATGGATTATGCCTCAGAGTTCCTCCGCGTTGCCGCCGACCTTCCCTGGAACGACGAAGCCAAGATATCCGCCTTCCGCCGTGGCCTGTCGAGGGAGATCAAGCAGCGTCCTCTCCTTCATCGACCCTCTCCCTCTCCGCTTGGTCCCGTTCGTCGAGCGTTGCCTCAAGATCGACGCACGCATCATCGAGCTCAACAACGAGCTCCGAAACACCGGCCCTGTTTCCTTCGGCACCCAGGCCTTCCACTCCCGCACCCCGTCCTTCCAGCCGCCCGCCCAGGAGCCTCCGGTCCTCTACTCCGAGCCGATGCAGATCGACGCCGCCGTCGTCAGCCGCCTGACCCCCGAGGAGAAGAATCCGCCGCTTCCAGGAGCGCCTCTGCTTCCGTTGTGGCAAGCCCGGCCACGTCGCCAAGTCCTGCCCCCTCAAGTCCGGCTCCCGTGCTCCCGCCTCTGGTTCCCGCTTCCCCTGGCTCCCGTCCTCAGGCTCCCGGCTCCCGTCCCCGTTCGAAGGTTGTCCGAACCATCGTCTACGATGATGGTGAGGAGGAACACTTCGAGTCGGGAAACGACCAGGCCCAGATCTAAGTGGAGGCTTAGATCTGGAGCCGTCCCCCCCTTCCTCCAGAAGCAAGCGTCGATGGTAAGGAGCATGAGGTAAGTGTCGAACGCATGGCTATGTGTGGAATGATCAATGTAGTCGGTGGTGGATCGCACTCTGTCAATACCGCCTCTTCTAAGGGCACATCTGGCTCCCAGATGTCTTTGACAGAGCTCCCGATCTCCACACCACCTGCGAACTTGGTCATCTGCTCGAACCATGCTGCCGACACTGATCTCTGCTCCGAGCCTTCTTCGTGCGTTTCTTCGATTTCTTCGTCTTCTCCCGTTTTCTCCGCTTCTCTTGTTCTCCCTTCTGGTCGCTCCCTCTCTTGCCAACTTCTCGTCGATTCTGGTGCCTCCGGAACTTCATCGACGAGAGCTTTGTTGACCGCTTCTCGGTCCCCCTCGTTTCCAAATCCACTCCTCTCCCTGTCCAAGGTGTCGATGGCCAGCCACTTTCTTCCGGCCCCATCACTTTTGAGACGGAACCCCTCAAGATTGTTCTTGGGGACTACACTCAACACCTTTCCTTTGATGTCATTAAGTCTCCCCACCAACCCGTTATCCTTGGCTATCCCTGGCTGCAGTCCATCGAACCCAGGCTTCACTGGGCTCGTGGACTCCTTTGCCTTCCCCGTCCTGCAAGCCACATCCTCAAGGTTGTGGATGCCTCTTCCCTCCCTTCCGTTTCTTCCGTTTCTCCTTCTCCCCTTCCTCTTGTTGGCGACACACCCAATGTTTTCCCTCGTGCCTCTACCGACACCACTGTGGTGCTCGCTTCTTCGCCTCGCACCGTTTGTACTCGCGAAGATGATCAGAATAAAGTGATCGCTCAACGTTATTCTGATTGTGTTCCGAGTGAGGTGCCCTGTTCCTGTGCTGCTCGTCCTGGTCCCTCCGGTCTCGTCTCCGTCCGTCCTGGTCTCCCCGGTCCCGTTGCTCCCAGCCCCGCTCCTGTCCGTGTCCAAGCGATCAGGTACAAGTCGTTGGAGCAGTCCGTCCTCGACACACAGTCTAGCCCCGACCCCCTGACTGTGTTCCAAGTCCTCGTCCTTCCTGCCACCGATCCGGATCCGACGCCCCTCTCGACGTCGATCCCCGAGGAGTACAAGTCGTTTGGCTCAGTCTTCTCGAAGCAGGAAGCCGACTCGTTGCCCCCGCACCGGACGTACGACTGCCCGATCGACCTGGAGCCCGGCAAGACCCCCAAGTTCGGACCACTCTACTCCCTGTCAGAGCCCGAACTCAAGGCCCTTCGTGAATACCTCGACGACAACCTCGTCAAAGGGTTCATCCGTCCTTCGTCCTCTCCCGCCGGTTCCCCGATCCTCTTCGTCAAGAAGAAGGACGGCTCTCTGCGTCTCTGCGTGGACTATCGCGCATTGAACACGATCACGGTCAAGAATCGTTATCCCCTTACCGTTGATCAACGAGATGCTGGACCGAGTCCGGGACGCGAAGGTGTTCACGAAGCTGGACCTCCGCGGGGCCTACAACCTGCTGCGTATCCGCGCAGGCGACGAGTGGAAGACGGCCTTCCGCACTCGTTACGGCCAGTTCGAGTACTTGGTGATGCCCTTTGGACTCACCAATGCTCCGGCCACCTTCCAGCACTTCATCAACGATGTCCTTCGTGAGGAGCTGGACAACTTTGCGATTGCCTACCTTGACGACATCTTGATTTACAGCGCTGACCCCACTCAGCATGCAAATCACGTCAAGCAGGTCCTGGCCAAGCTCCAGGCTGCAAAGTTGTACTGCAAGCTGGAGAAGTGCGAGTTCTCCAAGGACAAGGTCTCGTTCCTCGGCTACGTCATCTCGCCCAAGGGTATCGAGATGGAACGAGCAAAGCTCTCCGCCATTGTCGACTGGCCCGTCCCCCGCAATGTCTCCGACCTTCGCTCCTTCATTGGGTTCTCGAACTTTTACCGTCGCTTCATTGACGGATATGCCAAGATCGCCGGTCCGCTCACGCTCCTGTTCAAGAAGTCCCAGGTCTTCCGCTGGTCCCCCGACGCCCACAAGGCTTTCCAGTCCCTCAAGGAAGCCTTCGTCTCCGAGCCCGTCCTTGCGCACCCCGACCCATCCAAGCCCTTTGTCGTGGAGTCTGATGCCTCAGACTTTGCGATCGGATGCGTCCTGTCCCAGCGCGGCTCCGATGGCCACCTGCACCCGTGCTCCTTTCACTCCCGCACGCTCATGGATGCTGAACGCAACTACAGCATCTATGAGAAGGAGCTCTTGGCCATCAAGGAGGCATTCGAGGTCTGGCGACACTACCTCGAAGGCGCCCAACACCCAGTCCAAGTCCTTACCGACCACAAGAACTTGGAATACCTGGCGTCGGCCCGCATCCTCAACCAGCGACACGCCCGGTGGTCGCAGTTCCTGTCTCGGTTCGACCTCCGGATTCAATACCTCCCCGGTCCAAAGAACGGCAAGGCCGACGCTCTCTCCCCGCCGCCCGGACTACGTCCCTCCGTCCGCACCTGTGTCCAAGGAGCCTCCCCCGTTGCTGCCACCTTCGGCGTTCGCCTGTGCCGTCCGTCGCTCCTCGGATGCAAGTTCCACTCGCCCTGTGGACTTGCTCAAGCTCATTGCCGAGGAGCAACCAAAGGACCCGTCCCTGGACCAGCTCCGCAACGATCCCAAGTATGTCCTGAAGGATGATCTCCTCACCTTCATGGACAAGATCGTTGTGCCAGAGTCGTGTCGAGTCCCCGTCCTCAAGTCATGCCACGACCCTGTCGCTGTTGGACATCCTGGCATTCGGCGGACCCGAGCACTGATCTCGAGGCAGTTCTGGTGGCCCTCGATCCGCAAGGATGTCCAGGCTTATGTCTCGACGTGCGACACTTGTGCACGCTCGAAAGTCCCTCGACATAAGCCGTTTGGATACTTGCAGCCCCTCCCGACGGCATCGCGACCCTGGTCTCTGGTGACGATGGACTTTATCACCGACCTCCCCGAGTCCAACGGCAAGACTTGCATCTTTGTCGTCGTCGATAGCCTGACCAAGATGGCCCACTTCCTTCCCTGTCGGTCCCTCCCAAGTGCCGAGGAAACAGCGTCGCTGTTCCTCGACAACATCTTCCGCCTCCACGGTCTCCCGGACAACATCGTCTCGGACCGAGGAAGCCAGTTCACCTCGCGGTTCTGGCAGGCCCTGTGCTCGGAACTCGGCATCAAGACCAGTCTGTCCACGGCGTTCCATCCCCAAACCGATGGACAGACTGAGCGGGTCAACCAAGTCATCAACCAGCATCTCCGCTGCTACACCTCGTACCAGCAGGATGACTGGGCGATGCTGCTCCCGCTCGCCGAGTTCTCATACAACAACCTCGAGCACACCTCGACCAAGGCCTCCCCGTTCCTGGCGACTTACGGCTTCAACCCTCGATTCGAGTCTCCGGTCCTTCCTTCCAGTCTCGATGTCCCCTCCGCGACCGACCGAGTCGAACACCTTCAGCACAACTTGGCGTTGCTGAAGGAGAACCTCGAGAAGGCCAAGGCGGACTACAAGCGCTTTGCGGATGCCCACAAGTCCGACGCTCCCAAGTTCGCTCCTGGCGATCAAGTCTGGGTCCTAACACGCAACATCAAGACCACCCGTCCAAGCAAGAAGTTGGACTACCAGCGCATCGGACCCTACAAGATCGTCGAAGCCATCGGTTCCCTCGCCTTCCGCCTCGACCTTCCCAAGGATCTCAAGATCCATCCGGTGTTCCATGTCTCCCTCCTCGAGCCCCACAAGTCGAACACCCTCCCCGGCCGCATCCAAGACCCTCCTCCGCCAGTCCGCGTCGACGACCACTTGGAGTATGAAGTTCAGGAGATCCTCGACTCCAAGCTGGTCCGCGGTAAGTTGAGCTATTTCGTTGATTGGAAGGGCTACTCGACTGATCATCGCAGCTGGGAGCCCGCCAACTACGTTAACGCTCCCGACAAGATAGCCGACTTCCACCGCCCGGTACCCCGACAAGCCTGGACTTATTGTTCGTAGGAGTGGCCGTAGTTTGGGGAGGGGATGATGTGATGATCATGCACGTTGGGAACACGTGTGGACTGCTGCGCGTGATGCACCGTGAGTCATGTTTGTTTGTCTTGGCGTGTATTCCCTGATTGGCTGGCGCCGATGACTCTTACTTCGCCTCCGACTGCGCTGTGCTTCGCCCCTCTCGCTGGATGCTCCGCCTCCCTCGCACCCCCTTCTCGTCCCTCGTTTGTCGCTCCACCCTTCTCGCCCACTTTCGCCCTTCGGTTTCCCTCTTGGCTATAAAGCCCCTCCTTTCTTGCACCCATTTTGTATCTTCAGTTCGAACAACCACTTGTTGTTATCTGATAAGTCGTAATATAGCTTATTCGTGTGTTCGCCAAGACACTGGTCCGTCCAGTGTCACGTTGCTTGGTCGTGGTCCTCACATACACAGTGTTGATGCCTGCTCCTCCTGAAGAAGGACAGCCGTGTCTGTGTGCCGGAACATTCCGTCGTTGAAGACCAAGTTGCTCCAAGAGGTCCACGACCCTCGCCCCTCGCTGGACACTTTTGAGGCGAAGAAGACATACGGACCGTACTGGCCAAAGTCGCATACTGTTGATGACCAGCATCACAACGGACCATGAGTTGTCCCGCATGCTCTCGCCCTCCGCACCAATCATGAGTCCCCACGTGTTTGTTTGCCCCCAATGCATGAGCACGCGCCGTTGCCACCCGCGTCTACTGGTTTCCTGCCTCCCCCACCGCTCGGCACATGTCCCCGGGCTGTGCCAAGCCTCTCTCGCTTGCACACCAGCCACTCTCGCACCCCCTTCTCGCTTCTCTGTGATGCTCCACCCTTCTCGCCCACTTTTGCCCCTCGACCTTCTCCCGGTCTATAAATAGCCCTGCATGTCTGAGCCTATGTTGAACACCAGTTCGAACAAAACTTGTTCTTTGGTGTTCGGGGGCTAAAAGCTAATAAAGCTCATACCAAGCACTTGGTCTTCGTCCTTGCGCTTGTTCACTCCTTACACTTTGTTCGAACTCTCTTCTACTGATACCACCTGCTTGGTATCTTCCGCTCCTAGCCCCGCCCCTTTCCTAGTCCTGTCCGAACCTCAAGCACACTTGTGTCTGAGCCCTCTTCGCTCTCCTGTTCTTGAACCTCCTCGCTTTTTTTTTTTTTTCCCAGTCCCAGTCCCAGTCCCGCCATGGATCCTGCCCTCGTGGACCGCCTCCGTGCCTTGGAGGCCGAGCTCGCCGAGCTCCGGACAGCTCGCGATGCTCCTGCCGCTGGGTACAGCGTGCAGATGCCGGACCGTTACGACGGTAACCGGCAAGGGTTCCGGGCATTCGTAAATCAGTGCAAACTGTATATACGAATGCAGCCCCACCGGTTCCCTGCTGACCCGATTAAGGTCGGATTCGTCATTAGTCTGCTCACTGGACCGGCTCTCCAGTGGGCGACTCCGATGCTTGAGATGGGTGATCCCCGACTCAACTCTTTTGGCGATTTCCTAGAACGCTTTTCCAAAGTGTTTGACGACCCTGATCGGGCCAGGACTGCCGAGTCAGTGATCACCACACTGTCTCAGGGCAACCGCCCGTGCGCAGTCTATGCATCCGAGTTCCTTCGTATTGCCGCCGATACGACTTGGAACGACGGTGCAAAGATCTCGTTCTTCCGACTTGGCTTGTCGGATGATGTCAGAGACGAACTTTCGCGAGTTCGCCCTCTGCCACGAGATCTGGAGGAGTACATCGAGCTTTGTAACGAGCTCGATGCACGAATCCGCGAGCGCCGTCAAGAGCGCCGAAGCACGCCTGCCCGCTACCGGTCTTCCCAGTTCGCCTTTGGTTCCGCCTCCGCTGCCGTTCCCGCCATCGCTCCCGCGCCCGTCCTCGCTCCGCCGCACCCCTCCTACATTGTTTCCGAGCCCATGCAAGTGGACTCTGCCGTCTCTGGACCCCTGACCGCCGAGGAGAAACAACGCCGCCGCCGCTTTGGACTCTGCCTGTACTGTGGCAAGAAGGGCCACTTGGTACGAAACTGCCCCGTCAAGTTTGGATCTACCAGAGCTACCGGACCGCCCCCTGGACCTCCCGGCCCGAGGATCATCCGCACCATCGTTTACGAAGATGGAGAAGTGCAAGACTTCAGTTCGGGAAACGACCAGGCCCGGTTCTAAGTGAAGGCCTTGAACCGGAGCCGTGCCCACCGCCTTCCGAAAGTGAAGACATTGGTAAGGTGCCTTTGGTAAGTACTGGGGAAGCAGTGATGTGCGGACAGCTTCGCCTTGCCTCTGGACCGGCGGACACTCTCAGCTCTGGCATAGTACCCGTGGCACCTCTGGTGTCACTGGGAACTGCACCTCATCCACAGGTGCAAATACCTGAGCTGTCCTGCCAACCCTCGGCAAAGTTAACTGTCTGTGCTAGCCGCAACCCTGGTGCCGAAGCTGGTACCGAACCAAAGTCTTGTGTTTCGTCTGTTCGTCGTTGCTCGTTGGTTGTTCCCGTCGCTGTTCGTCTTCCTTCTGGTGATTCTCTGTCGTGCGAAGGACTTGTCGATTCTGGTGCCTCTGGCAACTTTATCGACGAGGACTTTGTTGCTCGACACTCTGTCCCCACCTGCTCCAAGGCTTCGCCCTTGGCAGTGGAAGGCGTGGATGGTAAGCCGCTGTCGTCTGGCCCCATCCTCCGCGAGACTGCTCCACTCGAGGTGATTCTCGGGGACGTCTCGCAACGCCTTCGGTTCGATGTGATCAGGTCTCCACATCAACCACTTATCCTTGGCTTTCCTTGGTTGCGCACCGCCGAGCCCAAGATTGTCTGGTCTCGCGGTCTTCTTTGTCTCCCTCCTTCTGTTGATTCCGACCCCTCTCCATGCACTACTTCTCTTTCGTCTTGCTCCACTTCCTCCAATGTCACTCCCCTTCTTGATGATTCCACTCCTTTGATTGATCTAAGCTCCTCTCCTACGCTCCCACCTTCGTCTTCCCCTTCTTGTCTTGTTCCTCCCGAACCCCTTCGCTCTTCCCAAACCCCTTCTTCTGTTGTCAGTTCTCTTTCCCTCCTTGATGTACCTCCTCCTGTTGTTTGTTCTTCGGACATTGTTCAGAATAAAGTAACCGTCGAACATTATTCTGACCTTGTCCACGCCCCTCCTCTCAGCTCGGACGCTCCTCTCCGCGTCTGCAGCATTGATTACCGCTCGATGCGCGAGTCTTTGGATGCATGCAGGCATGGAACGCAACCCCTGACCATCTTTCAGGTCCATGTCCTGCCCACTGACGAGCCGAGCACTGCGACTGTCGAAGTGCCTGCGGAGTACAAGGACTTCCTGTCTGTTTTCTCTAAACAGGAAGCTGACTCCTTGCCTCCGCATCGCCCTTATGACTGCCCCATTGACTTGGAGCCGGGCAAGTCGCCAAAGTTCGGGCCTCTGTACTCACTGTCCGAGCCCGAACTTCACGCTCTGCGTGACTATCTCGACGAGAATCTTGCCAAGGGATTCGTTCGTCCTTCGTCGTCCCCAGCAGGCTCACCAATCCTCTTCGTCAAGAAGAAGGACGGCTCACTTCGTCTTTGCGTTGACTACCGCGCACTGAACGGTATCACGGTAAAGAACCGTTACCCTTTACCGCTGATCGGCGAGCTGCTGGACCGACTTCGAGGCGCGAAGGTGTTCACTAAGCTGGACCTTCGTGGAGCCTACAATCTGCTGCGCATCCGCTCCGGGGACGAGTGGAAGACAGCTTTCCGTACTCGATATGGGCACTTCGAGTACTTGGTGATGCCCTTTGGGCTCACCAACTGCGCCAGCGACGTTCCAGCACTTCATCAACGACGTCCTGCGCACCGAGTTGGACCAGTTCGCAATTGCGTATCTTGACGATATCTTGATCTACAGTGCTGATCCGTCGCAGCATGTAGAGCACGTCAAGCAGGTCCTCTCGAAGCTCCGAGCTGCAAAGCTGTATTGCAAGCTGGAGAAGTGCGAGTTCTCCAAAACCTCGGTCTCGTTCCTTGGTTTCATGGTCTCGCCCGAGGGCATCGGTATGGAGCGATCCAAGCTCTCTGCGATCTTGGATTGGCCCATACCGCGCAACATCTCGGATCTTCGATCCTTTGTCGGGTTTGCGAACTTCTATCGACGCTTCATCGATGGATACGCAAAGATCGCGGGGCCCATGACTCGGCTCTTCCGGAAGACGCATGGCTTCCAGTGGTCCCGCGAAGCCGATAAAGCATTCAGATCCTTGAAGGATGCCTTCGTTTCGGAGCCCGTTCTGGTGCATCCGGACCCATCCAAGCCGTTCGTCGTAGAGTCAGATGCGTCGGACTTTGCGCTTGGATGCGTGCTCTCCCAGCGGGGTGCTGATGATCGCCTTCATCCTTGCTCGTTCCATTCGCGGACACTCTCGAATGCTGAACGTAACTACAGCATATACGAGAAAGAGCTGTTGGCGATCAAGGAGGCTTTCGAGGCGTGGCGACACTACCTCGAAGGCGCCCAGCATCCCGTTGCCGTTCTGACCGATCACAAGAACTTGGAGTACCTGGCAACGGCTCGCATCCTAAACCAGCGTCATGCACGGTGGTCCCAGTTCTTGTCTCGGTTCGACATCCGCATCCAGTACCGTCCTGGTGCGAGGAACGGCAAGGCCGATGCCCTGTCTCGTCGCTCGGACTACATCCCTTCGTCGGCCTCCGTGTCGAGGGATCCGCCTCTGCTTCTCGATCCTGCCGCGGTGATACGCGTGCTCCGAAGCAGAGACGCCCGCTCTTCGGTTGCAAGTCGCAGTGACCCTGTGGATTTGCTGCAGCTCATAGCCGAAGAGCAGGCTCGGGATCCCGGTCTAGACAAATACCGTCGTGACCCGAAGTTCGTCTGGAATGGCCAGTACCTCACCTTCCAGAACAGGATTGTGGTCCCAGAGTCGTGCCGAGTTCCGGCGCTCAAGTCGTGCCATGACCCAGTCGCTGTGGGTCATCCAGGCATCCGACGGACTCTGGCTCTGGTATCGCGACAGTTTTGGTGGCAAACCTATCGGAAAGATGTCAAAGAGTACGTCTCGACGTGCGACACCTGTGCACGCTCGAAAGCTCCGCGACACAAGCCGTTTGGGTTCCTGTTGCCACTCCAGACAGCCGATCGACCCTGGGGGACACTGACCATGGACTTTATCACTGATCTGCCAAAGTCCAAGGGTCACACCTGCATCTTTGTGGTGGTATGCAGCCTCACAAAGATGGCACACTTTATGTCCTGGCGTTCACTGCCGTCGGCGGAGGAGACTGCGTCACTGTTCCTCGACAATGTCTTTCGTCTCCATGGCCTCCCCGACACAGTGGTTTCAGACCGAGGAAGTCAGTTCACCTCTCGGTTCTGGAAGGCACTCTGCACGCAGCTCGGGATCCAAACCAGTCTGTCCACGGCCTTCCATCCCCAGACCGATGGACAGACTGAGAGGGTCAACCAGGTCATCAACCAATACCTGCGCTGTTACACGTCGTATCAGCAAGATGACTGGGCCGAGCTGCTGCCGTTGGCCGAGTTCTCTTACAATAACCTCGAGAACTCGTCAACACATGCCTCGCCATTCTTGGCAACCTATGGGTTCCACCCAAGGTTCGAAGTCCCCGTTGTCGCTGGCGGCCCTGATGTTCCCTCTGCCACGGAGAGGGTTGAACATCTCCAGCGGAACCTGGCACTGTTGAAGGAGAATCTTGAGAAGGCAAAGTCTGACTACAAGCACTTCTCAGATCTCCGGAGGTCCCAGGCTCCCGACTTGCGTCCGGGTGTGATGACCAGCATCACAACGGACCAATGAGATTGTCCCGCATGCTCTCGCCCTCCGCACCAATCATGAGTCCCCACGTGTTTGTTTGCCCCCATGCATGAGCACGCGCCGTTGCCACCCGCGTCTACTGGTTTCCTGCCTCCCCCACCGCTCGGCACATGTCCCCGGGCTGTGCCAAGCCTCTCTCGCTTGCACACCAGCCACTCTCGCACCCCCTTCTCGCTTCTCTGTGATGCTCCACCCTTCTCGCCCACTTTTGCCCCTCGACCTTCTCCCGGTCTATAAATAGCCCTGCATGTCTGAGCCTATGTTGAACACCAGTTCGAACAAAACTTGTTCTTTGGTGTTCGGGGCTAAAAGCTAATAAAGCTCATACCAAGCACTTGGTCTTCGTCCTTGCGCTTGTTCACTCCTTACACTTTGTTCGAACTCTCTTCTACTGATACCACCTGCTTGGTATCTTCCGCTCCTAGCCCCGCCCCTTTCCTAGTCCTGTCCGAACCTCAAGCACACTTGTGTCTGAGCCCTCTTCGCTCTCCTGTTCTTGAACCTCCTCGCTTTTTTTTTTTTTTTCCCAGTCCCAGTCCCAGTCCCGCCATGGATCCTGCCCTCGTGGACCGCCTCCGTGCCTTGGAGGCCGAGCTCGCCGAGCTCCGGACAGCTCGCGATGCTCCTGCCGCTGGGTACAGCGTGCAGATGCCGGACCGTTACGACGGTAACCGGCAAGGGTTCCGGGCATTCGTAAATCAGTGCAAACTGTATATACGAATGCAGCCCCACCGGTTCCCTGCTGACCCGATTAAGGTCGGATTCGTCATTAGTCTGCTCACTGGACCGGCTCTCCAGTGGGCGACTCCGATGCTTGAGATGGGTGATCCCCGACTCAACTCTTTTGGCGATTTCCTAGAACGCTTTTCCAAAGTGTTTGACGACCCTGATCGGGCCAGGACTGCCGAGTCAGTGATCACCACACTGTCTCAGGGCAACCGCCCGTGCGCAGTCTATGCATCCGAGTTCCTTCGTATTGCCGCCGATACGACTTGGAACGACGGTGCAAAGATCTCGTTCTTCCGACTTGGCTTGTCGGATGATGTCAGAGACGAACTTTCGCGAGTTCGCCCTCTGCCACGAGATCTGGAGGAGTACATCGAGCTTTGTAACGAGCTCGATGCACGAATCCGCGAGCGCCGTCAAGAGCGCCGAAGCACGCCTGCCCGCTACCGGTCTTCCCAGTTCGCCTTTGGTTCCGCCTCCGCTGCCGTTCCCGCCATCGCTCCCGCGCCCGTCCTCGCTCCGCCGCACCCCTCCTACATTGTTTCCGAGCCCATGCAAGTGGACTCTGCCGTCTCTGGACCCCTGACCGCCGAGGAGAAACAACGCCGCCGCCGCTTTGGACTCTGCCTGTACTGTGGCAAGAAGGGCCACTTGGTACGAAACTGCCCCGTCAAGTTTGGATCTACCAGAGCTACCGGACCGCCCCCTGGACCTCCCGGCCCGAGGATCATCCGCACCATCGTTTACGAAGATGGAGAAGTGCAAGACTTCAGTTCGGGAAACGACCAGGCCCGGTTCTAAGTGAAGGCCTTGAACCGGAGCCGTGCCCACCGCCTTCCGAAAGTGAAGACATTGGTAAGGTGCCTTTGGTAAGTACTGGGGAAGCAGTGATGTGCGGACAGCTTCGCCTTGCCTCTGGACCGGCGGACACTCTCAGCTCTGGCATAGTACCCGTGGCACCTCTGGTGTCACTGGGAACTGCACCTCATCCACAGGTGCAAATACCTGAGCTGTCCTGCCAACCCTCGGCAAAGTTAACTGTCTGTGCTAGCCGCAACCCTGGTGCCGAAGCTGGTACCGAACCAAAGTCTTGTGTTTCGTCTGTTCGTCGTTGCTCGTTGGTTGTTCCCGTCGCTGTTCGTCTTCCTTCTGGTGATTCTCTGTCGTGCGAAGGACTTGTCGATTCTGGTGCCTCTGGCAACTTTATCGACGAGGACTTTGTTGCTCGACACTCTGTCCCCACCTGCTCCAAGGCTTCGCCCTTGGCAGTGGAAGGCGTGGATGGTAAGCCGCTGTCGTCTGGCCCCATCCTCCGCGAGACTGCTCCACTCGAGGTGATTCTCGGGGACGTCTCGCAACGCCTTCGGTTCGATGTGATCAGGTCTCCACATCAACCACTTATCCTTGGCTTTCCTTGGTTGCGCACCGCCGAGCCCAAGATTGTCTGGTCTCGCGGTCTTCTTTGTCTCCCTCCTTCTGTTGATTCCGACCCCTCTCCATGCACTACTTCTCTTTCGTCTTGCTCCACTTCCTCCAATGTCACTCCCCTTCTTGATGATTCCACTCCTTTGATTGATCTAAGCTCCTCTCCTACGCTCCCACCTTCGTCTTCCCCTTCTTGTCTTGTTCCTCCCGAACCCCTTCGCTCTTCCCAAACCCCTTCTTCTGTTGTCAGTTCTCTTTCCCTCCTTGATGTACCTCCTCCTGTTGTTTGTTCTTCGGACATTGTTCAGAATAAAGTAACCGTCGAACATTATTCTGACCTTGTCCACGCCCCTCCTCTCAGCTCGGACGCTCCTCTCCGCGTCTGCAGCATTGATTACCGCTCGATGCGCGAGTCTTTGGATGCATGCAGGCATGGAACGCAACCCCTGACCATCTTTCAGGTCCATGTCCTGCCCACTGACGAGCCGAGCACTGCGACTGTCGAAGTGCCTGCGGAGTACAAGGACTTCCTGTCTGTTTTCTCTAAACAGGAAGCTGACTCCTTGCCTCCGCATCGCCCTTATGACTGCCCCATTGACTTGGAGCCGGGCAAGTCGCCAAAGTTCGGGCCTCTGTACTCACTGTCCGAGCCCGAACTTCACGCTCTGCGTGACTATCTCGACGAGAATCTTGCCAAGGGATTCGTTCGTCCTTCGTCGTCCCCAGCAGGCTCACCAATCCTCTTCGTCAAGAAGAAGGACGGCTCACTTCGTCTTTGCGTTGACTACCGCGCACTGAACGGTATCACGGTAAAGAACCGTTACCCTTTACCGCTGATCGGCGAGCTGCTGGACCGACTTCGAGGCGCGAAGGTGTTCACTAAGCTGGACCTTCGTGGAGCCTACAATCTGCTGCGCATCCGCTCCGGGGACGAGTGGAAGACAGCTTTCCGTACTCGATATGGGCACTTCGAGTACTTGGTGATGCCCTTTGGGCTCACCAACGCGCCAGCGACGTTCCAGCACTTCATCAACGACGTCCTGCGCACCGAGTTGGACCAGTTCGCAATTGCGTATCTTGACGATATCTTGATCTACAGTGCTGATCCGTCGCAGCATGTAGAGCACGTCAAGCAGGTCCTCTCGAAGCTCCGAGCTGCAAAGCTGTATTGCAAGCTGGAGAAGTGCGAGTTCTCCAAAACCTCGGTCTCGTTCCTTGGTTTCATGGTCTCGCCCGAGGGCATCGGTATGGAGCGATCCAAGCTCTCTGCGATCTTGGATTGGCCCATACCGCGCAACATCTCGGATCTTCGATCCTTTGTCGGGTTTGCGAACTTCTATCGACGCTTCATCGATGGATACGCAAAGATCGCGGGGCCCATGACTCGGCTCTTCCGGAAGACGCATGGCTTCCAGTGGTCCCGCGAAGCCGATAAAGCATTCAGATCCTTGAAGGATGCCTTCGTTTCGGAGCCCGTTCTGGTGCATCCGGACCCATCCAAGCCGTTCGTCGTAGAGTCAGATGCGTCGGACTTTGCGCTTGGATGCGTGCTCTCCCAGCGGGGTGCTGATGATCGCCTTCATCCTTGCTCGTTCCATTCGCGGACACTCTCGAATGCTGAACGTAACTACAGCATATACGAGAAAGAGCTGTTGGCGATCAAGGAGGCTTTCGAGGCGTGGCGACACTACCTCGAAGGCGCCCAGCATCCCGTTGCCGTTCTGACCGATCACAAGAACTTGGAGTACCTGGCAACGGCTCGCATTGTAGGAGATGGTATCTCCGACGCTGTGCTGCGCGTACTGCGCGTACTGCGCGGCGCAGTGGGTCGTGACCTGTGCTGCGCTTTGCGTTTTCACGCACCGCAGGCAGGCCACCGCAGGGTATACCTGCGGGTTGCCCCCGTTCCCCCCGTTTGTCTGGAGTTCGGTTTTATCGTGAATAAACGTAAGTGCTCCCCGAGCTCACCCGTCCGCTAGAGTAGCCTAGCACCGCCCTGTTCTGCCCCGTCCTGTCTTGTCTTGTACCCCCTCCCTCCCCGTCTTGCCCCAACGTCCCAGTAGTGGACGTTACATGGTAGCATCGGAAATCCTCGTCTTGTTTTCGTCCTGTTTGTCCTCTTTCTAGATCCTCAAGCTGGATCCCGCCTCTCTTGCCGACCGACTCTCCTCTCTGTCCCTGGAGCCTGCCCCTGCCATGAGCAACCCCCGCCCACTTCCGGAAGCCTTCCTCAAGACCTTCCGTGCCCCAGTGTTTACTGGGAAGAGCCGCTCCTCCTCGGTGGAGGACTGGCTGCAGCAACTCGAGGACTACCTCGATGCTGCCCAAGTCGCCCCCACCCACCACATCGTCGCCGCCAAGCTCTGCTTAAAGGACCAGGCGTACCGTTGGTACCGCCGCCAAGGGTTCGACGAGCAGAGCGAAGGTGTGTTTGACGACTTCAAGGACCGCCTCCGTCGCCGCTTCGGCAGCCCCAATGCTGAACTCATTGCCCGTGACAAGCTATACTCTCTCGTGCAGCGTGGTTCTGTGACCCGCTACATCGAGGAGTTTGAAGACCTCTCCTCCCAGATTGAGGAGCTGGGCTCTGCTGATGCGATGTACCTCTTCCAGAAGGGCCTCAAGCCCAAGATCAGAGAGTACATCGCCAGCAACCCTGATGCCCGCAAGTCCCTGGACGTGATGATGGACGTTGCCGAGAACCTCGACAACGTCCAGTACCATGGCCGCCAGTTCTACCCGCAGCTGGCAGGCGGCCATCGGTCTCATCACGTCCCAGCCCGTCCGCCTCGCCCGGCCCCGCCCGCAAGACCCATGCCTGAGCCCATGGACGTTGACGTCAACGCCATGGAGGCTCGTGGCCCTCCCCGCTCCCGGTTCCAGCAAGCTGCCACTGTCTCCCCCAAGGACAGACAGAAGCAGGAGGACCTCCGCCATGGTTCCTGCTTCTTCTGTCACCGACCGGGACACCAGGCCAAGGAGTGCCCCATGAAGTCGGGAAACGGCCGACCCTACTAGGTGGCTCTGGAGCCCTAGTAGGAGACCAACGCCGTGGATTGCTCAATGCAGTCCACGCGTCTCCAGAGGAAGTTCACCTCGCCCCCTCCCCCGAAGGAGAAACAAACCAAGTGTTGTGCGTCGTGCGAGAGGTGCATGGTGGCGCAAGCCGCCTGCCTCTCCACGAACGTGAAGAGAAAACCAAAATTGAAAACCAAAACAAAAAAGAAAATCAAGAACCCTTGAGGGACAGGACCGCCTGTGCCCTCACCCCTGTCAAGTCGTGTGTGTCGGATGCTTCCGACATGTGTCCGCAAGCCGTGGACGTCGTGTGCAATGGCGTGCTGACGCCGCAGGCCCCCGCAATGGCCGAACCCTATCCAAAATGTCCGAGTGGCCGTGATGAAGCCAACCAAGACCAAGTGTCGCCCGTTCCCCCAAGTCAAGTCATGGTGCAGGAGGCTGTGCAGGAGGACCATGAAGAGTCCCTGCTGTACCTCCCTGCCACCGTCCAAGGTCACACCGTCCGAATGATGGTGGACTCTGGAGCAAGCTGCAACTTTGTCAGCAGACGCTTGCTCCAGGAGCTCAACATACATGCAACCAAGAAGAAGTCGCCGATGAGTGTGGCGCTTGCAGACGATCGTGTGCAGCAGTGCACACACCAAGTGGTCCTGCGAGTGGCCCTCCATCCCAAGTACCATCCTGTCCTGTTGTTCCAAGTGATCGACACCAAGTTCGATGCCATCCTCGGCATGAGCTGGCTTGCTCGTGCCGAGCCGACTCCAGTCGTCGACTGGAAAGGCCGCACTGTCCGTGTTGGCCCTGACATTGTCCTGCAGGGCATGGCCTCACCCAACATGCCACCTCTCCTCTCAGCCATGCAATTCAAGAGGCTGATCAAGAAGGACACGTCGTTCCTCTGTGTCGTGCGTGAGGTCGACGACACCGACCAAGCCGGTCCCGGTCCCCCGCCTGTGGTGACCAAGCTGCTCGACGAGTACAAGGACGTATTCCCCGACCAGTTGCCACAATGCCTGCCACCCCAACGCACCGTCGATCATCGCATCGACATCGAACCAGGCTCGTCGCCTCCGTCAAGACCGACGTACCAACTGTCGCTGACGGAGATGGACGAACTCAAGCGCCAGTTGGATGACCTCCTCGCCCATGGGTTCATCCGCCCGAGCCAGTCACCGTATGGTGCACCAGTGCTCTTTGTCAAGAAGAAAGAAGGTGATCTCAGGATGTGCGTCGACTATCGCGCACTAAACAAACAGACCATCAAGAACACCTACCCGTTGCCCAGGATCGACGAGTTGATGGATCGTCTGAGTGGAGCAAAGGTCTTTAGCAAGATAGACCTCCGCTCAGGCTACCATCAGATCCGCATCCACGAGGATGATGTCCACAAGACCGCCTTCAGGACTCGCTACGGACTGTACGAGTTCCTAGTGCTGCCGTTCGGATTGACGAACGCACCTGCCACGTTCATGCAGCTGATGAACGATGTGTTCCGCCAAGAGCTCGACAACTCTGTCATCGTGTACCTGGATGATATCCTTGTGTACAGCAAGGATGAAGCGACCCATGAAGGTCATGTCGCCCGCGTGCTGGCCAAGCTACGCGAGCACAAGTTGTATGCCAAACTGTCCAAGTGTGAGTTCTTCAAGAATCAAGTCCCGTTCCTGGGACACGTTGTCTCAGGAAGAGGAATCGAAGTCGACCCCGCCAAGGTCAAGTCTGTGGTCGAGTGGCCGCCGCTCGCATGCGTCTCTGACGTGCAGTCGTTTCTCGGTCTCGTCAACTACTACCGCCGATTCATCCCCGATCTGGCGCGCACTGCCGGTCCACTCACAGACCTACTCCGCAAAGAGTGCCCCTTCGTGTGGGACCACCCACAACGCCAAGCGTTCGAGACCCTCAAGCACGCCTTGACGAACGCTCCTGTCCTCGCTGTGTTCGACCCGAACACGGATGTCTCCGTGCACACCGACGCCTCCGACTTTGCGGTGGGAGCTGTTTTGATGCAGGAGGGAAGGCCCGTTGCCTTCGAGTCGCGCAAACTGTCCCAACACGAGATCAACTATCCCGTGCACGAGAAGGAGCAGCTTGCGATCATCTACGCGCTGCAGAAGTTCCGAGTGTACCTCCACGGTACCGCCAAGCCCTTCAAGATTGTGACGGACCACCAGTCACTGCGTTACCTCGACACCAAGAAGAACCTGAGCCGACGCCAAGCGCGATGGATGGAGTTCCTCGCCGAGTACAACTACGAGGTTGTATACCAGAAAGGCAAACTCAATGTGGTGCCTGACGCACTGTCCCGACGCCCCGACTACCAATTGGCGTCACTGTACGAGTCGACTGTCAGTGTCGACAACACGATGCTGGATGTTGTCCGAGACAACATCGCCAACGACAAACAGTTCGGAGAACTGTTCCGAAAGGTGTCTAAGCTCCCCAAGGACGACGAATCATCCGAGTACACAGTGCGTGATGGCCTGCTCCTCCTGAAGAAGGACAGCCGTGTCTGTGTGCCGGACATTCCGTCGTTGAAGACCAAGTTGCTCCAAGAGGTCCACGACTCGCCCCTCGCTGGACACTTTGGAGTCGAGAAGACATACGACCGACTGGCCAAAGTCGCATACTGGCCTGGAATGAAGCGCACCGTCGAGAAGTACATCGAGTCCTGCCATACCTGCAAGATGGTCAAGTCACGCACGACCCGAGAGCAAGGATTGCTGCAACCCCTGCCTGTTCCCGACCGCCCCTGGACCAGCATGTCCATGGATCTCATCACGCATCTACCGACGACCAAGTTGGACCACGATGCAATCGCTGTCTTTGTCGACAGGTTCAGCAAGATGGCACACTTTGTGCCGTGCCAGACGACATGCTCCGCGCCTGACCTTGCACTGCTGTTCTTCAAGCATGTGTTCAAGCACCACGGCCTCCCAAAGTCCATCGTCAGTGATCGAGACCCCCGATTCACCTCCTTGTTTTGGACAAGTCTGTTCGACCATCTCGGCACCAAGCTGAACATGTCAACCTCGCACCACCAACAAACGGATGGACAGTCCGAGCGGACGATCCGCACCCTCGAGCAATACCTGAGGACATACGCCTCGACCAGCCAAGACGACTGGGACATACAGCTGAGTCATGCAGAGTTTGCATACAACACCGCCAAGTCGAGCACAACTGGCTTGAGCCCCTTTGAGGCGCTCTACGGATTCCAGCCTGATGTTCCCACCTCCTTGACACTGACCGAGTCCACGGCTGGATTGCCTCCCAAACCAAGTGCCTTTGTCAAAGATCATCAAGTCCGACACAAGATGATCGCCGACGCGCTCACGGATGCGCAACAAGTGATGGCGAAGTACTACGACCGCCGACACCAGGATGTCTCCTTTGAAGTTGGAGACCTTGTCTACCTGGACGCCGACAACATCAAGGTCCCCGAAGCCCAGTCAAAGAAGTTGTTGCCCAAGTACCGAGGACCGTTCAAGATAGCGGCCCGACCCAGTCCCCTCAACTACCTGTTGGACTTGCCACCTGGAAGCAAGCTCCATCCTGTCTTCCATGTGTCCAAGCTGCGTCGCCACACGACCCGCAGTCCAGCACAGTTCCCCGACGCCGACGAAGGTGTCCCGGACGACGCACCACTGGAAGACGACCTCGGACAATACTATACTCAAGAATATGAAGTCGAAAGGATCGTGAGGCACAAGAAAGTGGCTGATGGGTCACTTCGGTTTTATGTCAAGTGGGTTGGTTACCCACACTCGGGCAACACATGGCAAACACTGGAGGACTTGTCCCATGCACCCGAGGAGCTGAGTAAATACGGTAAACACCTCGAGGAGCCCCAAATAAAGAGCACACGCAGGGCTCCTCGCAGGAAGCCTTCTTAAGTGTGGGAGTGTAGGAGATGGTATCTCCGACGCTGTGCTGCGCGTACTGCGCGTACTGCGCGGCGCAGTGGGTCGTGACCTGTGCTGCGCTTTGCGTTTTCACGCACCGCAGGCAGGCCACCGCAGGGTATACCTGCGGGTTGCCCCCGTTCCCCCCGTTTGTCTGGAGTTCGGTTTTATCGTGAATAAACGTAAGTGCTCCCCGAGCTCACCCGTCCGCTAGAGTAGCCTAGCACCGCCCTGTTCTGCCCCGTCCTGTCTTGTCTTGTACCCCCTCCCTCCCCGTCTTGCCCCAACGTCCCAGTAGTGGACGTTACACGCATCCTAAACCAGCGTCATGCACGGTGGTCCCAGTTCTTGTCTCGGTTCGACATCCGCATCCAGTACCGTCCTGGTGCGAGGAACGGCAAGGCCGATGCCCTGTCTCGTCGCTCGGACTACATCCCTTCGTCGGCCTCCGTGTCGAGGGATCCGCCTCTGCTTCTCGATCCTGCCGCGGTGATACGCGTGCTCCGAAGCAGAGACGCCCGCTCTTCGGTTGCAAGTCGCAGTGACCCTGTGGATTTGCTGCAGCTCATAGCCGAAGAGCAGGCTCGGGATCCCGGTCTAGACAAATACCGTCGTGACCCGAAGTTCGTCTGGAATGGCCAGTACCTCACCTTCCAGAACAGGATTGTGGTCCCAGAGTCGTGCCGAGTTCCGGCGCTCAAGTCGTGCCATGACCCAGTCGCTGTGGGTCATCCAGGCATCCGACGGACTCTGGCTCTGGTATCGCGACAGTTTTGGTGGCAAACCTATCGGAAAGATGTCAAAGAGTACGTCTCGACGTGCGACACCTGTGCACGCTCGAAAGCTCCGCGACACAAGCCGTTTGGGTTCCTGTTGCCACTCCAGACAGCCGATCGACCCTGGGGGACACTGACCATGGACTTTATCACTGATCTGCCAAAGTCCAAGGGTCACACCTGCATCTTTGTGGTGGTATGCAGCCTCACAAAGATGGCACACTTTATGTCCTGGCGTTCACTGCCGTCGGCGGAGGAGACTGCGTCACTGTTCCTCGACAATGTCTTTCGTCTCCATGGCCTCCCCGACACAGTGGTTTCAGACCGAGGAAGTCAGTTCACCTCTCGGTTCTGGAAGGCACTCTGCACGCAGCTCGGGATCCAAACCAGTCTGTCCACGGCCTTCCATCCCCAGACCGATGGACAGACTGAGAGGGTCAACCAGGTCATCAACCAATACCTGCGCTGTTACACGTCGTATCAGCAAGATGACTGGGCCGAGCTGCTGCCGTTGGCCGAGTTCTCTTACAATAACCTCGAGAACTCGTCAACACATGCCTCGCCATTCTTGGCAACCTATGGGTTCCACCCAAGGTTCGAAGTCCCCGTTGTCGCTGGCGGCCCTGATGTTCCCTCTGCCACGGAGAGGGTTGAACATCTCCAGCGGAACCTGGCACTGTTGAAGGAGAATCTTGAGAAGGCAAAGTCTGACTACAAGCACTTCTCAGATCTCCGGAGGTCCCAGGCTCCCGACTTGCGTCCGGGCGATCAAGTCTGGGTGCTGACTCGTAACATCAGCACCACTCGCCCAAGCAAGAAGCTGGATTACCAGAGGATTGGACCATTCACCATCCTCGAGGCCGTCGGGACATTGGCTTTCCGCCTGGACTTGCCAAAGGACATAAAGGTGCACCCGGTGTTCCATGTGTCTCTTCTTGAGCCCTACAAGAAGAACTCGCTTCCGGGTCGGGTGCAAGCGCCGCCCCCTGCGGTGGTCATCGATGGGAACTTGGAGTGGGAGGTCGAAGAGATCTTAGACTCCAAGTTCGTGCGCGGAAAGCTGCACTATCTCATCGATTGGAAAGGCTACCCGGTCACCGATCGAAGTTGGGAGCCCGCCGACATTGTCTTTGCCCCAACGGTGGCCGCGGAGTACCACCGACGCTACCCAGACAAGCCTGGCCCCAGGAGAACTCAAGATGGAACACGCCGTAGTTTAAGGAGGAGATAGTGTGATGACCAGCATCACAACGGACCAATGAGATTGTCCCGCATGCTCTCGCCCTCCGCACCAATCATGAGTCCCCACGTGTTTGTTTGCCCCCATGCATGAGCACGCGCCGTTGCCACCCGCGTCTACTGGTTTCCTGCCTCCCCCACCGCTCGGCACATGTCCCCGGGCTGTGCCAAGCCTCTCTCGCTTGCACACCAGCCACTCTCGCACCCCCTTCTCGCTTCTCTGTGATGCTCCACCCTTCTCGCCCACTTTTGCCCCTCGACCTTCTCCCGGTCTATAAATAGCCCTGCATGTCTGAGCCTATGTTGAACACCAGTTCGAACAAAACTTGTTCTTTGGTGTTCGGGGCTAAAAGCTAATAAAGCTCATACCAAGCACTTGGTCTTCGTCCTTGCGCTTGTTCACTCCTTACATACATCGAGGAGTTTGAAGACCTCTCCTCCCAGATTGAGGAGCTGGGCTCTGCTGATGCGATGTACCTCTTCCAGAAGGGCCTCAAGCCCAAGATCAGAGAGTACATCGCCAGCAACCCTGATGCCCGCAAGTCCCTGGACGTGATGATGGACGTTGCCGAGAACCTCGACAACGTCCAGTACCATGGCCGCCAGTTCTACCCGCAGCTGGCAGGCGGCCATCGGTCTCATCACGTCCCAGCCCGTCCGCCTCGCCCGGCCCCGCCCGCAAGACCCATGCCTGAGCCCATGGACGTTGACGTCAACGCCATGGAGGCTCGTGGCCCTCCCCGCTCCCGGTTCCAGCAAGCTGCCACTGTCTCCCCCAAGGACAGACAGAAGCAGGAGGACCTCCGCCATGGTTCCTGCTTCTTCTGTCACCGACCGGGACACCAGGCCAAGGAGTGCCCCATGAAGTCGGGAAACGGCCGACCCTACTAGGTGGCTCTGGAGCCCTAGTAGGAGACCAACGCCGTGGATTGCTCAATGCAGTCCACGCGTCTCCAGAGGAAGTTCACCTCGCCCCCTCCCCCGAAGGAGAAACAAACCAAGTGTTGTGCGTCGTGCGAGAGGTGCATGGTGGCGCAAGCCGCCTGCCTCTCCACGAACGTGAAGAGAAAACCAAAATTGAAAACCAAAACAAAAAAGAAAATCAAGAACCCTTGAGGGACAGGACCGCCTGTGCCCTCACCCCTGTCAAGTCGTGTGTGTCGGATGCTTCCGACATGTGTCCGCAAGCCGTGGACGTCGTGTGCAATGGCGTGCTGACGCCGCAGGCCCCCGCAATGGCCGAACCCTATCCAAAATGTCCGAGTGGCCGTGATGAAGCCAACCAAGACCAAGTGTCGCCCGTTCCCCCAAGTCAAGTCATGGTGCAGGAGGCTGTGCAGGAGGACCATGAAGAGTCCCTGCTGTACCTCCCTGCCACCGTCCAAGGTCACACCGTCCGAATGATGGTGGACTCTGGAGCAAGCTGCAACTTTGTCAGCAGACGCTTGCTCCAGGAGCTCAACATACATGCAACCAAGAAGAAGTCGCCGATGAGTGTGGCGCTTGCAGACGATCGTGTGCAGCAGTGCACACACCAAGTGGTCCTGCGAGTGGCCCTCCATCCCAAGTACCATCCTGTCCTGTTGTTCCAAGTGATCGACACCAAGTTCGATGCCATCCTCGTGTGATGACCAGCATCACAACGGACCAATGAGATTGTCCCGCATGCTCTCGCCCTCCGCACCAATCATGAGTCCCCACGTGTTTGTTTGCCCCCATGCATGAGCACGCGCCGTTGCCACCCGCGTCTACTGGTTTCCTGCCTCCCCCACCGCTCGGCACATGTCCCCGGGCTGTGCCAAGCCTCTCTCGCTTGCACACCAGCCACTCTCGCACCCCCTTCTCGCTTCTCTGTGATGCTCCACCCTTCTCGCCCACTTTTGCCCCTCGACCTTCTCCCGGTCTATAAATAGCCCTGCATGTCTGAGCCTATGTTGAACACCAGTTCGAACAAAACTTGTTCTTTGGTGTTCGGGGCTAAAAGCTAATAAAGCTCATACCAAGCACTTGGTCTTCGTCCTTGCGCTTGTTCACTCCTTACACTTTGTTCGAACTCTCTTCTACTGATACCACCTGCTTGGTATCTTCCGCTCCTAGCCCCGCCCCTTTCCTAGTCCTGTCCGAACCTCAAGCACACTTGTGTCTGAGCCCTCTTCGCTCTCCTGTTCTTGAACCTCCTCGCTTTTTTTTTTTTTCCCAGTCCCAGTCCCAGTCCCGCCATGGATCCTGCCCTCGTGGACCGCCTCCGTGCCTTGGAGGCCGAGCTCGCCGAGCTCCGGACAGCTCGCGATGCTCCTGCCGCTGGGTACAGCGTGCAGATGCCGGACCGTTACGACGGTAACCGGCAAGGGTTCCGGGCATTCGTAAATCAGTGCAAACTGTATATACGAATGCAGCCCCACCGGTTCCCTGCTGACCCGATTAAGGTCGGATTCGTCATTAGTCTGCTCACTGGACCGGCTCTCCAGTGGGCGACTCCGATGCTTGAGATGGGTGATCCCCGACTCAACTCTTTTGGCGATTTCCTAGAACGCTTTTCCAAAGTGTTTGACGACCCTGATCGGGCCAGGACTGCCGAGTCAGTGATCACCACACTGTCTCAGGGCAACCGCCCGTGCGCAGTCTATGCATCCGAGTTCCTTCGTATTGCCGCCGATACGACTTGGAACGACGGTGCAAAGATCTCGTTCTTCCGACTTGGCTTGTCGGATGATGTCAGAGACGAACTTTCGCGAGTTCGCCCTCTGCCACGAGATCTGGAGGAGTACATCGAGCTTTGTAACGAGCTCGATGCACGAATCCGCGAGCGCCGTCAAGAGCGCCGAAGCACGCCTGCCCGCTACCGGTCTTCCCAGTTCGCCTTTGGTTCCGCCTCCGCTGCCGTTCCCGCCATCGCTCCCGCGCCCGTCCTCGCTCCGCCGCACCCCTCCTACATTGTTTCCGAGCCCATGCAAGTGGACTCTGCCGTCTCTGGACCCCTGACCGCCGAGGAGAAACAACGCCGCCGCCGCTTTGGACTCTGCCTGTACTGTGGCAAGAAGGGCCACTTGGTACGAAACTGCCCCGTCAAGTTTGGATCTACCAGAGCTACCGGACCGCCCCCTGGACCTCCCGGCCCGAGGATCATCCGCACCATCGTTTACGAAGATGGAGAAGTGCAAGACTTCAGTTCGGGAAACGACCAGGCCCGGTTCTAAGTGAAGGCCTTGAACCGGAGCCGTGCCCACCGCCTTCCGAAAGTGAAGACATTGGTAAGGTGCCTTTGGTAAGTACTGGGGAAGCAGTGATGTGCGGACAGCTTCGCCTTGCCTCTGGACCGGCGGACACTCTCAGCTCTGGCATAGTACCCGTGGCACCTCTGGTGTCACTGGGAACTGCACCTCATCCACAGGTGCAAATACCTGAGCTGTCCTGCCAACCCTCGGCAAAGTTAACTGTCTGTGCTAGCCGCAACCCTGGTGCCGAAGCTGGTACCGAACCAAAGTCTTGTGTTTCGTCTGTTCGTCGTTGCTCGTTGGTTGTTCCCGTCGCTGTTCGTCTTCCTTCTGGTGATTCTCTGTCGTGCGAAGGACTTGTCGATTCTGGTGCCTCTGGCAACTTTATCGACGAGGACTTTGTTGCTCGACACTCTGTCCCCACCTGCTCCAAGGCTTCGCCCTTGGCAGTGGAAGGCGTGGATGGTAAGCCGCTGTCGTCTGGCCCCATCCTCCGCGAGACTGCTCCACTCGAGGTGATTCTCGGGGACGTCTCGCAACGCCTTCGGTTCGATGTGATCAGGTCTCCACATCAACCACTTATCCTTGGCTTTCCTTGGTTGCGCACCGCCGAGCCCAAGATTGTCTGGTCTCGCGGTCTTCTTTGTCTCCCTCCTTCTGTTGATTCCGACCCCTCTCCATGCACTACTTCTCTTTCGTCTTGCTCCACTTCCTCCAATGTCACTCCCCTTCTTGATGATTCCACTCCTTTGATTGATCTAAGCTCCTCTCCTACGCTCCCACCTTCGTCTTCCCCTTCTTGTCTTGTTCCTCCCGAACCCCTTCGCTCTTCCCAAACCCCTTCTTCTGTTGTCAGTTCTCTTTCCCTCCTTGATGTACCTCCTCCTGTTGTTTGTTCTTCGGACATTGTTCAGAATAAAGTAACCGTCGAACATTATTCTGACCTTGTCCACGCCCCTCCTCTCAGCTCGGACGCTCCTCTCCGCGTCTGCAGCATTGATTACCGCTCGATGCGCGAGTCTTTGGATGCATGCAGGCATGGAACGCAACCCCTGACCATCTTTCAGGTCCATGTCCTGCCCACTGACGAGCCGAGCACTGCGACTGTCGAAGTGCCTGCGGAGTACAAGGACTTCCTGTCTGTTTTCTCTAAACAGGAAGCTGACTCCTTGCCTCCGCATCGCCCTTATGACTGCCCCATTGACTTGGAGCCGGGCAAGTCGCCAAAGTTCGGGCCTCTGTACTCACTGTCCGAGCCCGAACTTCACGCTCTGCGTGACTATCTCGACGAGAATCTTGCCAAGGGATTCGTTCGTCCTTCGTCGTCCCCAGCAGGCTCACCAATCCTCTTCGTCAAGAAGAAGGACGGCTCACTTCGTCTTTGCGTTGACTACCGCGCACTGAACGGTATCACGGTAAAGAACCGTTACCCTTTACCGCTGATCGGCGAGCTGCTGGACCGACTTCGAGGCGCGAAGGTGTTCACTAAGCTGGACCTTCGTGGAGCCTACAATCTGCTGCGCATCCGCTCCGGGGACGAGTGGAAGACAGCTTTCCGTACTCGATATGGGCACTTCGAGTACTTGGTGATGCCCTTTGGGCTCACCAACGCGCCAGCGACGTTCCAGCACTTCATCAACGACGTCCTGCGCACCGAGTTGGACCAGTTCGCAATTGCGTATCTTGACGATATCTTGATCTACAGTGCTGATCCGTCGCAGCATGTAGAGCACGTCAAGCAGGTCCTCTCGAAGCTCCGAGCTGCAAAGCTGTATTGCAAGCTGGAGAAGTGCGAGTTCTCCAAAACCTCGGTCTCGTTCCTTGGTTTCATGGTCTCGCCCGAGGGCATCGGTATGGAGCGATCCAAGCTCTCTGCGATCTTGGATTGGCCCATACCGCGCAACATCTCGGATCTTCGATCCTTTGTCGGGTTTGCGAACTTCTATCGACGCTTCATCGATGGATACGCAAAGATCGCGGGGCCCATGACTCGGCTCTTCCGGAAGACGCATGGCTTCCAGTGGTCCCGCGAAGCCGATAAAGCATTCAGATCCTTGAAGGATGCCTTCGTTTCGGAGCCCGTTCTGGTGCATCCGGACCCATCCAAGCCGTTCGTCGTAGAGTCAGATGCGTCGGACTTTGCGCTTGGATGCGTGCTCTCCCAGCGGGGTGCTGATGATCGCCTTCATCCTTGCTCGTTCCATTCGCGGACACTCTCGAATGCTGAACGTAACTACAGCATATACGAGAAAGAGCTGTTGGCGATCAAGGAGGCTTTCGAGGCGTGGCGACACTACCTCGAAGGCGCCCAGCATCCCGTTGCCGTTCTGACCGATCACAAGAACTTGGAGTACCTGGCAACGGCTCGCATCCTAAACCAGCGTCATGCACGGTGGTCCCAGTTCTTGTCTCGGTTCGACATCCGCATCCAGTACCGTCCTGGTGCGAGGAACGGCAAGGCCGATGCCCTGTCTCGTCGCTCGGACTACATCCCTTCGTCGGCCTCCGTGTCGAGGGATCCGCCTCTGCTTCTCGATCCTGCCGCGGTGATACGCGTGCTCCGAAGCAGAGACGCCCGCTCTTCGGTTGCAAGTCGCAGTGACCCTGTGGATTTGCTGCAGCTCATAGCCGAAGAGCAGGCTCGGGATCCCGGTCTAGACAAATACCGTCGTGACCCGAAGTTCGTCTGGAATGGCCAGTACCTCACCTTCCAGAACAGGATTGTGGTCCCAGAGTCGTGCCGAGTTCCGGCGCTCAAGTCGTGCCATGACCCAGTCGCTGTGGGTCATCCAGGCATCCGACGGACTCTGGCTCTGGTATCGCGACAGTTTTGGTGGCAAACCTATCGGAAAGATGTCAAAGAGTACGTCTCGACGTGCGACACCTGTGCACGCTCGAAAGCTCCGCGACACAAGCCGTTTGGGTTCCTGTTGCCACTCCAGACAGCCGATCGACCCTGGGGGACACTGACCATGGACTTTATCACTGATCTGCCAAAGTCCAAGGGTCACACCTGCATCTTTGTGGTGGTATGCAGCCTCACAAAGATGGCACACTTTATGTCCTGGCGTTCACTGCCGTCGGCGGAGGAGACTGCGTCACTGTTCCTCGACAATGTCTTTCGTCTCCATGGCCTCCCCGACACAGTGGTTTCAGACCGAGGAAGTCAGTTCACCTCTCGGTTCTGGAAGGCACTCTGCACGCAGCTCGGGATCCAAACCAGTCTGTCCACGGCCTTCCATCCCCAGACCGATGGACAGACTGAGAGGGTCAACCAGGTCATCAACCAATACCTGCGCTGTTACACGTCGTATCAGCAAGATGACTGGGCCGAGCTGCTGCCGTTGGCCGAGTTCTCTTACAATAACCTCGAGAACTCGTCAACACATGCCTCGCCATTCTTGGCAACCTATGGGTTCCACCCAAGGTTCGAAGTCCCCGTTGTCGCTGGCGGCCCTGATGTTCCCTCTGCCACGGAGAGGGTTGAACATCTCCAGCGGAACCTGGCACTGTTGAAGGAGAATCTTGAGAAGGCAAAGTCTGACTACAAGCACTTCTCAGATCTCCGGAGGTCCCAGGCTCCCGACTTGCGTCCGGGCGATCAAGTCTGGGTGCTGACTCGTAACATCAGCACCACTCGCCCAAGCAAGAAGCTGGATTACCAGAGGATTGGACCATTCACCATCCTCGAGGCCGTCGGGACATTGGCTTTCCGCCTGGACTTGCCAAAGGACATAAAGGTGCACCCGGTGTTCCATGTGTCTCTTCTTGAGCCCTACAAGAAGAACTCGCTTCCGGGTCGGGTGCAAGCGCCGCCCCCTGCGGTGGTCATCGATGGGAACTTGGAGTGGGAGGTCGAAGAGATCTTAGACTCCAAGTTCGTGCGCGGAAAGCTGCACTATCTCATCGATTGGAAAGGCTACCCGGTCACCGATCGAAGTTGGGAGCCCGCCGACATTGTCTTTGCCCCAACGGTGGCCGCGGAGTACCACCGACGCTACCCAGACAAGCCTGGCCCCAGGAGAACTCAAGATGGAACACGCCGTAGTTTAAGGAGGAGATAGTGTGATGACCAGCATCACAACGGACCAATGAGATTGTCCCGCATGCTCTCGCCCTCCGCACCAATCATGAGTCCCCACGTGTTTGTTTGCCCCCATGCATGAGCACGCGCCGTTGCCACCCGCGTCTACTGGTTTCCTGCCTCCCCCACCGCTCGGCACATGTCCCCGGGCTGTGCCAAGCCTCTCTCGCTTGCACACCAGCCACTCTCGCACCCCCTTCTCGCTTCTCTGTGATGCTCCACCCTTCTCGCCCACTTTTGCCCCTCGACCTTCTCCCGGTCTATAAATAGCCCTGCATGTCTGAGCCTATGTTGAACACCAGTTCGAACAAAACTTGTTCTTTGGTGTTCGGGGCTAAAAGCTAATAAAGCTCATACCAAGCACTTGGTCTTCGTCCTTGCGCTTGTTCACTCCTTACACCTCGGCATGAGCTGGCTTGCTCGTGCCGAGCCGACTCCAGTCGTCGACTGGAAAGGCCGCACTGTCCGTGTTGGCCCTGACATTGTCCTGCAGGGCATGGCCTCACCCAACATGCCACCTCTCCTCTCAGCCATGCAATTCAAGAGGCTGATCAAGAAGGACACGTCGTTCCTCTGTGTCGTGCGTGAGGTCGACGACACCGACCAAGCCGGTCCCGGTCCCCCGCCTGTGGTGACCAAGCTGCTCGACGAGTACAAGGACGTATTCCCCGACCAGTTGCCACAATGCCTGCCACCCCAACGCACCGTCGATCATCGCATCGACATCGAACCAGGCTCGTCGCCTCCGTCAAGACCGACGTACCAACTGTCGCTGACGGAGATGGACGAACTCAAGCGCCAGTTGGATGACCTCCTCGCCCATGGGTTCATCCGCCCGAGCCAGTCACCGTATGGTGCACCAGTGCTCTTTGTCAAGAAGAAAGAAGGTGATCTCAGGATGTGCGTCGACTATCGCGCACTAAACAAACAGACCATCAAGAACACCTACCCGTTGCCCAGGATCGACGAGTTGATGGATCGTCTGAGTGGAGCAAAGGTCTTTAGCAAGATAGACCTCCGCTCAGGCTACCATCAGATCCGCATCCACGAGGATGATGTCCACAAGACCGCCTTCAGGACTCGCTACGGACTGTACGAGTTCCTAGTGCTGCCGTTCGGATTGACGAACGCACCTGCCACGTTCATGCAGCTGATGAACGATGTGTTCCGCCAAGAGCTCGACAACTCTGTCATCGTGTACCTGGATGATATCCTTGTGTACAGCAAGGATGAAGCGACCCATGAAGGTCATGTCGCCCGCGTGCTGGCCAAGCTACGCGAGCACAAGTTGTATGCCAAACTGTCCAAGTGTGAGTTCTTCAAGAATCAAGTCCCGTTCCTGGGACACGTTGTCTCAGGAAGAGGAATCGAAGTCGACCCCGCCAAGGTCAAGTCTGTGGTCGAGTGGCCGCCGCTCGCATGCGTCTCTGACGTGCAGTCGTTTCTCGGTCTCGTCAACTACTACCGCCGATTCATCCCCGATCTGGCGCGCACTGCCGGTCCACTCACAGACCTACTCCGCAAAGAGTGCCCCTTCGTGTGGGACCACCCACAACGCCAAGCGTTCGAGACCCTCAAGCACGCCTTGACGAACGCTCCTGTCCTCGCTGTGTTCGACCCGAACACGGATGTCTCCGTGCACACCGACGCCTCCGACCTTTGCGGTGGGAGCTGTTTTGATGCAGGAGGGAAGGCCCGTTGCCTTCGAGTCGCGCAAACTGTCCCAACACGAGATCAACTATCCCGTGCACGAGAAGGAGCAGCTTGCGATCATCTACGCGCTGCAGAAGTTCCGAGTGTACCTCCACGGTACCGCCAAGCCCTTCAAGATTGTGACGGACCACCAGTCACTGCGTTACCTCGACACCAAGAAGAACCTGAGCCGACGCCAAGCGCGATGGATGGAGTTCCTCGCCGAGTACAACTACGAGGTTGTATACCAGAAAGGCAAACTCAATGTGGTGCCTGACGCACTGTCCCGACGCCCCGACTACCAATTGGCGTCACTGTACGAGTCGACTGTCAGTGTCGACAACACGATGCTGGATGTTGTCCGAGACAACATCGCCAACGACAAACAGTTCGGAGAACTGTTCCGAAAGGTGTCTAAGCTCCCCAAGGACGACGAATCATCCGAGTACACAGTGCGTGATGGCCTGCTCCTCCTGAAGAAGGACAGCCGTGTCTGTGTGCCGGACATTCCGTCGTTGAAGACCAAGTTGCTCCAAGAGGTCCACGACTCGCCCCTCGCTGGACACTTTGGAGTCGAGAAGACATACGACCGACTGGCCAAAGTCGCATACTGGCCTGGAATGAAGCGCACCGTCGAGAAGTACATCGAGTCCTGCCATACCTGCAAGATGGTCAAGTCACGCACGACCCGAGAGCAAGGATTGCTGCAACCCCTGCCTGTTCCCGACCGCCCCTGGACCAGCATGTCCATGGATCTCATCACGCATCTACCGACGACCAAGTTGGACCACGATGCAATCGCTGTCTTTGTCGACAGGTTCAGCAAGATGGCACACTTTGTGCCGTGCCAGACGACATGCTCCGCGCCTGACCTTGCACTGCTGTTCTTCAAGCATGTGTTCAAGCACCACGGCCTCCCAAAGTCCATCGTCAGTGATCGAGACCCCCGATTCACCTCCTTGTTTTGGACAAGTCTGTTCGACCATCTCGGCACCAAGCTGAACATGTCAACCTCGCACCACCAACAAACGGATGGACAGTCCGAGCGGACGATCCGCACCCTCGAGCAATACCTGAGGACATACGCCTTGTAAGGAGTGAACAAGCGCAAGGACGAAGACCAAGTGCTTGGTATGAGCTTTATTAGCTTTTAGCCCCGAACACCAAAGAACAAGTTTTGTTCGAACTGGTGTTCAACATAGGCTCAGACATGCAGGGCTATTTATAGACCGGGAGAAGGTCGAGGGGCAAAAGTGGGCGAGAAGGGTGGAGCATCACAGAGAAGCGAGAAGGGGGTGCGAGAGTGGCTGGTGTGCAAGCGAGAGAGGCTTGGCACAGCCCGGGGACATGTGCCGAGCGGTGGGGGAGGCAGGAAACCAGTAGACGCGGGTGGCAACGGCGCGTGCTCATGCATGGGGGCAAACAAACACGTGGGGACTCATGATTGGTGCGGAGGGCGAGAGCATGCGGGACAATCTCATTGGTCCGTTGTGATGCTGGTCATCACACTATCTCCTCCTTAAACTACGGCGTGTTCCATCTTGAGTTCTCCTGGGGCCAGGCTTGTCTGGGTAGCGTCGGTGGTACTCCGCGGCCACCGTTGGGGCAAAGACAATGTCGGCGGGCTCCCAACTTCGATCGGTGACCGGGTAGCCTTTCCAATCGATGAGATAGTGCAGCTTTCCGCGCACGAACTTGGAGTCTAAGATCTCTTCGACCTCCCACTCCAAGTTCCCATCGATGACCACCGCAGGGGGCGGCGCTTGCACCCGACCCGGAAGCGAGTTCTTCTTGTAGGGCTCAAGAAGAGACACATGGAACACCGGGTGCACCTTTATGTCCTTTGGCAAGTCCAGGCGGAAAGCCAATGTCCCGACGGCCTCGAGGATGGTGAATGGTCCAATCCTCTGGTAATCCAGCTTCTTGCTTGGGCGAGTGGTGCTGATGTTACGAGTCAGCACCCAGACTTGATCGCCCGGACGCAAGTCGGGAGCCTGGGACCTCCGGAGATCTGAGAAGTGCTTGTAGTCAGACTTTGCCTTCTCAAGATTCTCCTTCAACAGTGCCAGGTTCCGCTGGAGATGTTCAACCCTCTCCGTGGCAGAGGGAACATCAGGGCCGCCAGCGACAACGGGGACTTCGAACCTTGGGTGGAACCCATAGGTTGCCAAGAATGGCGAGGCATGTGTTGACGAGTTCTCGAGGTTATTGTAAGAGAACTCGGCCAACGGCAGCAGCTCGGCCCAGTCATCTTGCTGATACGACGTGTAACAGCGCAGGTATTGGTTGATGACCTGGTTGACCCTCTCAGTCTGTCCATCGGTCTGGGGATGGAAGGCCGTGGACAGACTGGTTTGGATCCCGAGCTGCGTGCAGAGTGCCTTCCAGAACCGAGAGGTGAACTGACTTCCTCGGTCTGAAACCACTGTGTCGGGGAGGCCATGGAGACGAAAGACATTGTCGAGGAACAGTGACGCAGTCTCCTCCGCCGACGGCAGTGAACGCCAGGACATAAAGTGTGCCATCTTTGTGAGGCTGCATACCACCACAAAGATGCAGGTGTGACCCTTGGACTTTGGCAGATCAGTGATAAAGTCCATGGTCAGTGTCCCCCAGGGTCGATCGGCTGTCTGGAGTGGCAACAGGAACCCAAACGGCTTGTGTCGCGGAGCTTTCGAGCGTGCACAGGTGTCGCACGTCGAGACGTACTCTTTGACATCTTTCCGATAGGTTTGCCACCAAAACTGTCGCGATACCAGAGCCAGAGTCCGTCGGATGCCTGGATGACCCACAGCGACTGGGTCATGGCACGACTTGAGCGCCGGAACTCGGCACGACTCTGGGACCACAATCCTGTTCTGGAAGGTGAGGTACTGGCCATTCCAGACGAACTTCGGGTCACGACGGTATTTGTCTAGACCGGGATCCCGAGCCTGCTCTTCGGCTATGAGCTGCAGCAAATCCACAGGGTCACTGCGACTTGCAACCGAAGAGCGGGCGTCTCTGCTTCGGAGCACGCGTATCACCGCGGCAGGATCGAGAAGCAGAGGCGGATCCCTCGACACGGAGGCCGACGAAGGGATGTAGTCCGAGCGACGAGACAGGGCATCGGCCTTGCCGTTCCTCGCACCAGGACGGTACTGGATGCGGATGTCGAACCGAGACAAGAACTGGGACCACCGTGCATGACGCTGGTTTAGGATGCGAGCCGTTGCCAGGTACTCCAAGTTCTTGTGATCGGTCAGAACGGCAACGGGATGCTGGGCGCCTTCGAGGTAGTGTCGCCACGCCTCGAAAGCCTCCTTGATCGCCAACAGCTCTTTCTCGTATATGCTGTAGTTACGTTCAGCATTCGAGAGTGTCCGCGAATGGAACGAGCAAGGATGAAGGCGATCATCAGCACCCCGCTGGGAGAGCACGCATCCAAGCGCAAAGTCCGACGCATCTGACTCTACGACGAACGGCTTGGATGGGTCCGGATGCACCAGAACGGGCTCCGAAACGAAGGCATCCTTCAAGGATCTGAATGCTTTATCGGCTTCGCGGGACCACTGGAAGCCATGCGTCTTCCGGAAGAGCCGAGTCATGGGCCCCGCGATCTTTGCGTATCCATCGATGAAGCGTCGATAGAAGTTCGCAAACCCGACAAAGGATCGAAGATCCGAGATGTTGCGCGGTATGGGCCAATCCAAGATCGCAGAGAGCTTGGATCGCTCCATACCGATGCCCTCGGGCGAGACCATGAAACCAAGGAACGAGACCGAGGTTTTGGAGAACTCGCACTTCTCCAGCTTGCAATACAGCTTTGCAGCTCGGAGCTTCGAGAGGACCTGCTTGACGTGCTCTACATGCTGCGACGGATCAGCACTGTAGATCAAGATATCGTCAAGATACGCAATTGCGAACTGGTCCAACTCGGTGCGCAGGACGTCGTTGATGAAGTGCTGGAACGTCGCTGGCGCGTTGGTGAGCCCAAAGGGCATCACCAAGTACTCGAAGTGCCCATATCGAGTACGGAAAGCTGTCTTCCACTCGTCCCCGGAGCGGATGCGCAGCAGATTGTAGGCTCCACGAAGGTCCAGCTTAGTGAACACCTTCGCGCCTCGAAGTCGGTCCAGCAGCTCGCCGATCAGCGGTAAAGGGTAACGGTTCTTTACCGTGATACCGTTCAGTGCGCGGTAGTCAACGCAAAGACGAAGTGAGCCGTCCTTCTTCTTGACGAAGAGGATTGGTGAGCCTGCTGGGGACGACGAAGGACGAACGAATCCCTTGGCAAGATTCTCGTCGAGATAGTCACGCAGAGCGTGAAGTTCGGGCTCGGACAGTGAGTACAGAGGCCCGAACTTTGGCGACTTGCCCGGCTCCAAGTCAATGGGGCAGTCATAAGGGCGATGCGGAGGCAAGGAGTCAGCTTCCTGTTTAGAGAAAACAGACAGGAAGTCCTTGTACTCCGCAGGCACTTCGACAGTCGCAGTGCTCGGCTCGTCAGTGGGCAGGACATGGACCTGAAAGATGGTCAGGGGTTGCGTTCCATGCCTGCATGCATCCAAAGACTCGCGCATCGAGCGGTAATCAATGCTGCAGACGCGGAGAGGAGCGTCCGAGCTGAGAGGAGGGGCGTGGACAAGGTCAGAATAATGTTCGACGGTTACTTTATTCTGAACAATGTCCGAAGAACAAACAACAGGAGGAGGTACATCAAGGAGGGAAAGAGAACTGACAACAGAAGAAGGGGTTTGGGAAGAGCGAAGGGGTTCGGGAGGAACAAGACAAGAAGGGGAAGACGAAGGTGGGAGCGTAGGAGAGGAGCTTAGATCAATCAAAGGAGTGGAATCATCAAGAAGGGGAGTGACATTGGAGGAAGTGGAGCAAGACGAAAGAGAAGTAGTGCATGGAGAGGGGTCGGAATCAACAGAAGGAGGGAGACAAAGAAGACCGCGAGACCAGACAATCTTGGGCTCGGCGGTGCGCAACCAAGGAAAGCCAAGGATAAGTGGTTGATGTGGAGACCTGATCACATCGAACCGAAGGCGTTGCGAGACGTCCCCGAGAATCACCTCGAGTGGAGCAGTCTCGCGGAGGATGGGGCCAGACGACAGCGGCTTACCATCCACGCCTTCCACTGCCAAGGGCGAAGCCTTGGAGCAGGTGGGGACAGAGTGTCGAGCAACAAAGTCCTCGTCGATAAAGTTGCCAGAGGCACCAGAATCGACAAGTCCTTCGCACGACAGAGAATCACCAGAAGGAAGACGAACAGCGACGGGAACAACCAACGAGCAACGACGAACAGACGAAACACAAGACTTTGGTTCGGTACCAGCTTCGGCACCAGGGTTGCGGCTAGCACAGACAGTTAACTTTGCCGAGGGTTGGCAGGACAGCTCAGGTATTTGCACCTGTGGATGAGGTGCAGTTCCCAGTGACACCAGAGGTGCCACGGGTACTATGCCAGAGCTGAGAGTGTCCGCCGGTCCAGAGGCAAGGCGAAGCTGTCCGCACATCACTGCTTCCCCAGTACTTACCAAAGGCACCTTACCAATGTCTTCACTTTCGGAAGGCGGTGGGCACGGCTCCGGTTCAAGGCCTTCACTTAGAACCGGGCCTGGTCGTTTCCCGAACTGAAGTCTTGCACTTCTCCATCTTCGTAAACGATGGTGCGGATGATCCTCGGGCCGGGAGGTCCAGGGGGCGGTCCGGTAGCTCTGGTAGATCCAAACTTGACGGGGCAGTTTCGTACCAAGTGGCCCTTCTTGCCACAGTACAGGCAGAGTCCAAAGCGGCGGCGGCGTTGTTTCTCCTCGGCGGTCAGGGGTCCAGAGACGGCAGAGTCCACTTGCATGGGCTCGGAAACAATGTAGGAGGGGTGCGGCGGAGCGAGGACGGGCGCGGGAGCGATGGCGGGAACGGCAGCGGAGGCGGAACCAAAGGCGAACTGGGAAGACCGGTAGCGGGCAGGCGTGCTTCGGCGCTCTTGACGGCGCTCGCGGATTCGTGCATCGAGCTCGTTACAAAGCTCGATGTACTCCTCCAGATCTCGTGGCAGAGGGCGAACTCGCGAAAGTTCGTCTCTGACATCATCCGACAAGCCAAGTCGGAAGAACGAGATCTTTGCACCGTCGTTCCAAGTCGTATCGGCGGCAATACGAAGGAACTCGGATGCATAGACTGCGCACGGGCGGTTGCCCTGAGACAGTGTGGTGATCACTGACTCGGCAGTCCTGGCCCGATCAGGGTCGTCAAACACTTTGGAAAAGCGTTCTAGGAAATCGCCAAAAGAGTTGAGTCGGGGATCACCCATCTCAAGCATCGGAGTCGCCCACTGGAGAGCCGGTCCAGTGAGCAGACTAATGACGAATCCGACCTTAATCGGGTCAGCAGGGAACCGGTGGGGCTGCATTCGTATATACAGTTTGCACTGATTTACGAATGCCCGGAACCCTTGCCGGTTACCGTCGTAACGGTCCGGCATCTGCACGCTGTACCCAGCGGCAGGAGCATCGCGAGCTGTCCGGAGCTCGGCGAGCTCGGCCTCCAAGGCACGGAGGCGGTCCACGAGGGCAGGATCCATGGCGGGACTGGGACTGGGACTGGGAAAAAAAAAAAAAAGCGAGGAGGTTCAAGAACAGGAGAGCGAAGAGGGCTCAGACACAAGTGTGCTTGAGGTTCGGACAGGACTAGGAAAGGGGCGGGGCTAGGAGCGGAAGATACCAAGCAGGTGGTATCAGTAGAAGAGAGTTCGAACAAAGTGTAAGGAGTGAACAAGCGCAAGGACGAAGACCAAGTGCTTGGTATGAGCTTTATTAGCTTTTAGCCCCGAACACCAAAGAACAAGTTTTGTTCGAACTGGTGTTCAACATAGGCTCAGACATGCAGGGCTATTTATAGACCGGGAGAAGGTCGAGGGGCAAAAGTGGGCGAGAAGGGTGGAGCATCACAGAGAAGCGAGAAGGGGGTGCGAGAGTGGCTGGTGTGCAAGCGAGAGAGGCTTGGCACAGCCCGGGGACATGTGCCGAGCGGTGGGGGAGGCAGGAAACCAGTAGACGCGGGTGGCAACGGCGCGTGCTCATGCATGGGGGCAAACAAACACGTGGGGACTCATGATTGGTGCGGAGGGCGAGAGCATGCGGGACAATCTCATTGGTCCGTTGTGATGCTGGTCATCACACGCCTCGACCAGCCAAGACGACTGGGACATACAGCTGAGTCATGCAGAGTTTGCATACAACACCGCCAAGTCGAGCACAACTGGCTTGAGCCCCTTTGAGGCGCTCTACGGATTCCAGCCTGATGTTCCCACCTCCTTGACACTGACCGAGTCCACGGCTGGATTGCCTCCCAAACCAAGTGCCTTTGTCAAAGATCATCAAGTCCGACACAAGATGATCGCCGACGCGCTCACGGATGCGCAACAAGTGATGGCGAAGTACTACGACCGCCGACACCAGGATGTCTCCTTTGAAGTTGGAGACCTTGTCTACCTGGACGCCGACAACATCAAGGTCCCCGAAGCCCAGTCAAAGAAGTTGTTGCCCAAGTACCGAGGACCGTTCAAGATAGCGGCCCGACCCAGTCCCCTCAACTACCTGTTGGACTTGCCACCTGGAAGCAAGCTCCATCCTGTCTTCCATGTGTCCAAGCTGCGTCGCCACACGACCCGCAGTCCAGCACAGTTCCCCGACGCCGACGAAGGTGTCCCGGACGACGCACCACTGGAAGACGACCTCGGACAATACTATACTCAAGAATATGAAGTCGAAAGGATCGTGAGGCACAAGAAAGTGGCTGATGGGTCACTTCGGTTTTATGTCAAGTGGGTTGGTTACCCACACTCGGGCAACACATGGCAAACACTGGAGGACTTGTCCCATGCACCCGAGGAGCTGAGTAAATACGGTAAACACCTCGAGGAGCCCCAAATAAAGAGCACACGCAGGGCTCCTCGCAGGAAGCCTTCTTAAGTGTGGGAGTGTAGGAGATGGTATCTCCGACGCTGTGCTGCGCGTACTGCGCGTACTGCGCGGCGCAGTGGGTCGTGACCTGTGCTGCGCTTTGCGTTTTCACGCACCGCAGGCAGGCCACCGCAGGGTATACCTGCGGGTTGCCCCCGTTCCCCCCGTTTGTCTGGAGTTCGGTTTTATCGTGAATAAACGTAAGTGCTCCCCGAGCTCACCCGTCCGCTAGAGTAGCCTAGCACCGCCCTGTTCTGCCCCGTCCTGTCTTGTCTTGTACCCCCTCCCTCCCCGTCTTGCCCCAACGTCCCAGTAGTGGACGTTACATGCTCACAGCCGAGCAGCACCTCGCAAGTAAGCGAGGTGGTCTGTTCGGCGATACGAACATCTTCCCCCTCTGACTCGTCATTATCGGACGATAAGCTTCTTCTTCCGGCCACCCTTGTCGTCATGAGTCTTTCTGGCCCGGTCTCCATCTCCCTTTCTGTTTTTATTGATGATGGATGCACCGCTCTTGCCCTCATTGATCCTGCCTTTGCGGATCTCCATAAACTCTCTCTTATCCCTCTTTCTACTCCTTACTCCGTTTCCCTTGCTGATGGTTCTTCGGCCGGTTTCATTCGTTTCCAAACCGTGCCTTTGACTTTGACCATTGGTTCCCACACCGAGTCGATTTCTTTTCTTGTGACTCGACTCTCCACCACTCCCATCACTCTTGGTCTTCCCTGGATGCGCTTGCACAATCCAGTTGTTAATTGGAAGTCCCTCTCCCTTTCATTCTCCGACCCCTCTTGCCTTGCTGATGGACACATCCTCGCGGATGTCTCTGCTTCTTCCTTGGACACTCCGTCCGCTTCCGGCTCTTCGCCTCCCCCTTCGGGCACTTCGCCTTTGACTCCTCCTCCCTCCGGTCCTTCCCTTACACCGGTTCCCTCCTTTGGCACTTCGCCTTCCCTTTCTTCCCGCCTTGACTCTGCTTCGCTTTCTGAAGAGCCAACGGCTTTATCTTCACCCGACATTGAGCTCGTTAATGCGGCGAGTCTTCTCCGTCTTGCACGGGAAGACAAGCTCGACATTTTCGCTGCCCAAATGGATATCCGTCCTCCTTCGCCGGAGACGTATCCTACGGTGTCGATAAGGTCCGTGCTCACGACGAAGGTGTATGCCGAGTCTGGCACCCCTGTTGACTCTCGAGGTGTCCCGCTCAAATACAATGAGTTTGGCGACGTTTTCAGCCTCAAGTCTGACCCTCCTTCTTCCTTGCCTCCTCATCGTCCGTATGACTTGTCTATTGAGTTTGTACGGACCGAGGATGGAAAGGAACCTCGTTTGCCAAAGCCGGGGAAAGTCTATCCTTTGTCCCCGGCCGAGGAATCTGCTCTTTCGGAGTATCTGACAAACGCCCTCGCACGTGGTTGGATCTCCAAATCCTCTTCTCCCGTTGGTGCTCCCTGCTTCTTCGTGAAGAAGCCCAATGGTGGTCTTCGCCTTTGCGTCGACTACCGGGGCCTCAATGCCATCACGAAGAAGAATCGCTACCCTCTTCCCCTCTTCCAGGATCTCCTGGATAAACTCTCTTCTGCCCGCATCTTTTCACACCTTGACCTTCCGGATGCTTACCACTTGGTTCGTGTCAAGAAGGGCGATGAGTGGAAGACTGCTTTTGTTTGTAAATCTGGCTCTTTTGAGTACAATGTTATCCCCTTTGGTCTTTCGAATGCCCCCGCTGCTTTCCAGTTTTTTATGAACGACATCTTCTCGGACCTCCTTGGTGTCTGTGTTGTCATTTATCTTGACGACATCCTGATCTTCTCAAAAGATCCCCAGGAGCATGAGGAGCATGTTAAGCTTGTTCTTTCTCGCCTTCGTGAACACTCTCTTAAGGTCAATCCGGCCAAGTGTTCTTTTGACCTTTCTGAAGTTGATTTTCTCGGCATGATCATTTCTGCCGATGGCATCAAAATGGACCCTGCCAAGGTCGAGGCCGTTTCTCTTTGGCCTGTTCCCTCTTCTGCTCGCGACATCCAAGTCTTTATTGGTTTCGCAAACTTTTATCGCCGCTTCGTCAAGGACTTTTCTGCACTTGCTCGTCCTTTGACTTCACTCACCACCAAATCCTCCATCTTCTCTTGGTCTCCCGAGGCCCAAGAGGCTTTTGATTCTCTTAAACGTTCTTTCACTTCCGCACCTATTCTTCGATACTTTGATTTCTCTAAACCCGCTGTCATCGAGCCCGATGCTTCTGATTTTGCTTTGGGTGCCGTCCTTTCCCAGTTTGACCCTGACGGCGCTCTTCACCCCGTTGCTTTTCACTCTCGGCAATTCCGTCCCGCCGAGGTGAATTATGACACCCACGACAAAGAGCTCCTTGCCATTGTCGATTCCTTCACTGCCTGGCGTCATTACTTGATGGCTGCCGACCCCGATCATCCCACTCTTGTTTTCTCCGATCATCAGAACCTTACCCGGTTCACTTCCGCTTCCCAACTTTCTCGCCGCCAATTCCGGTGGGCCCAATTCCTTTCTGATTTTGCTTTTCGCATTTACCACCGCCCTGGTCGCCTCAACACCAAAGCCGATGCTCTCAGTCGCCGTTCTGACTTTGAGATAAAGCCTGGTGACTCCCTCCACTCCACCAACTTCCTTCAGCTGTTCGAGTCTATTTCTCTCGACAGCATCACTGTTATCGGCTCGAATCCCGACTTTCTTTCCGAGATTCGAGCTGCCACCCTTTCTTGTTCCCTTCTTTCCGACTTCAACGCCAAACGTCTTGATGGCGATTACTCTTTCCGTGACGGTCTCCTTTACTTTAAAGACCTGATCGTTGTCCCTTCCCCCGAGCTCCAGCTCAAAGTGTTTGAGCAACGTCACTGCTCCGCTGCCGCTGGTCACTTTGGTCTTGCCAAGACCGTTGAGCTCATCTCCCGGGACTTTCACTGGCCCCGGCTTCGTAAGTCTGTGCGTCGCTTCATTGCTAATTGTGAAGCGTGCCAGCGAGCCAAGCCGTCCCGTCACTCCCCTTATGGTTTACTTCACCCTCTCCCCGTTCCTTCCGAACGTTGGTGGGACCTGTCGATGGACTTCATCACGGATCTCCCACCTTCGAACGGCTTTGACTCCATCTTCGTGGTTAAGGACCGCCTGTCCAAACAAGCACACTTTGTGCCCACCACGAAGACGGTTACAGGCGAGCAAACCGCCGAACTCTTCCTCTCCCACATCTTCCGCTTGCATGGTTGTCCCCGGTCTATTGTTTCGGACCGAGGAACTCAGTTTACTTCGGCCTTCTGGAGGCGCTTCAATGAGCTTCTGAAGACGAAGATTTCCCTTTCTTCTGCCTTCCACCCCGAGACCGACGGTTCGACCGAGGTTCTCAACCAGGTCATCGAGCAGTATTTGCGTATCTGTCAAGACTGGACAACGGGGCAAGCAGGGAAGTGCGCAAGAGTCCTAATACAAGACTCGAACGTAGGGAGAGGAGCGGGGACTGGACTGGGACACAGAGTGTCAAGTGTAAAGCCAAAGTTTTATTCTAGATCCAAGGCTTAGGATACTAAAAATACAAAGTGGCAAGACGAAGGCAAAGGACAGAGGCTGGTCGGAGGACTATTTATGCGAGCGCCAAGGATCGACGCTGCAGAGCGAGGGGGCAGGAGCGAAGCAGCGGCGGGGAGGGCGAAGCAGCGAGCGAAGCAGGTGGCGGCCGTGACTCGGGATCCGTGAGTCAGCGGGCGTCAGTGGCGGCGGCATGGCGGCGCCAAGGCGTCAGGCGGCGTCGAGGCGGCGTCGTGGGCGTAACCCATGACCAACAGCAAGGAAGCGGGAACGGAACACAGACAGCGCGCGTGCTGGCGGTAAGACAACAAGGCAGCACAGCGCGGGAAACGAACAAACAGAAGGAAGGGAAAGCGCTAAGGCAGGCAAACAGAAAGGAAAGGGCAATGGTAAAGGAAGGAAGAGGGCAAAGGCAGAGGGTGTTCATGACACTACCCCCCTCTCAAGGCCCGAGCTCCGAGAGGGCCAGGCTTCGAGGGATGAGAGGAGTGGTAGGATGCGACAGGCTCCGGGCAATGTGCAAGATTGCTGGCGGGCTCCCAGGTGCAATCCATCACCGTGTAGCCACGCCAGTGCACAAGATACTGGAGCTTACCTCGGAACAGCCTGGAGTCCAGGATCTGTTCGACTTCCCATTCGTCGTGGCCGTCGACTTGGATGGGTGGAGGGGGCGGGATCGTTCGACCTGGGATCTTGTCGTCGGCGGCAGGCTCGAGCAGGGAGACGTGGAAGACAGGATGAATGCGCATGGACGAGGGCAAGTCCAACTTGAAAGCGCGGGAACCGACTTGAGCGACGATCTTGAACGGCCCAAGCTTGGTGTGGTCGAGCTTGGCCGTGGGTCGCTGGGTCTTGATGTTCTTGGCGGAGAGCCAGACTCGGTCTCCAACCTTGAACGGAGGGGAAGGGGAGTGGCCGGGGTCGTAGAACTTGGCTTGGGAGTCCTGGGCAAGGGCGATGTTGAACTTGAGTTCATCGTGGAGGGAGTGAATGGCTCGGGCTTGATCGTCGGCGACGGAGGCATTCTTGGTGGTGCGGGGAAGGGCGACGGAAAAACGAGGGTGGTAGCCGGTGTAGGCGAAGAAGGGGGAGCAGCCGAGGGTTGCTTGAGAGGTGTTGTTGTAGGTGAACTCGGCGTGAGGGAGGAGCTGGGCCCAGTCGTCTTGCTGGAAGTTGATGAAGCAGCGGAGGTACTGCTCGAGGATGGCGTTGACCCGCTCGGTCTGGCCGTCGGTCTGCGGATGGAACGCAGTCGACATCTTGTGCTTGATCTTGAGGCGGGTCAGGACGGCTTGGAAGAACTTGGAGGCAAAGGTAGATCCTCGGTCTGAGACGATATCGTCTGGAAGACCGTGCTTGGTGAAGACGTGCTCGACAAACATCCGAGCAGTGTCCTCGGCGTTGGCCTCGTTGCTTGACGGGACGAAGTGGGCCATCTTGGTGAAGCGGTCGACAAACACACAGATGGCTGTGTGTCCAGAGGACTCGGGAAGCTGGGTGATGAAGTCGACCGAAACAGAAGACCAAGGGCGATCGGGAACAGGGAGCGAGGCAAGGAGTCCGTAGGGTTTGTGACGGGAGTGCTTGTTCCGCTGGCAGGTGTCGCATCCGGAGACATACTCCTTGATGTAACGACGCATGGTCGGCCAGTGGAAGGTCCGGGAGACGAGCTCAAAGGTCTTGGCGACGCCGAAGTGGCCGGCAGTCGGCGAGTCGTGGCACTCGACGAGGATCTTGCGCTTGAGCTCGGGGACATCGGGGACGCAGACGAGACCTTCAAAGAGCAGAAGGTCGTTGTCGACGGAGTAGCCGGGACAGGAGGCAGGATTCTTGAGAACTTGGGACAGGATCGGACCAAAGGTAGAGTCCTTCTTGAGGTTTGACTTGATGAGGGCGGCGATATCCTCGGACTCGGGGGCAACGGGAACAGCTCGGAGGGCGGAAACGAAGAGTTTTGGTGGCAGCAGGGTCTGGGTGTTCGGGGAGCTACGGGAGTCACCCCCCTCCTTAGGGAACTTGTCCTTGCGGGAGAGGGCGTCGGCGGCATTGTTGAGGGTTCCGGGTCGATACCTGATGACGAAGTTATAATCGCCAAGGATCTCGGACCAACGGACTTGGCGACGGCTGAGGTTGCGGGAGGTCTGGAAGTATTCGAGGTTCTTGTGGTCGGTGACGACCTCGGTGGCTTGGGAGGAGAACTCGAGGTAGTGTCTCCATTGCTTGAAGGCTGCGACGATGGCGAGAAGTTCCTTATCATAGATTTGATAATTCATTTCTGCATCGAGCAGCTTCCGGGAGTAGAAAGCCACGGGGTGCAGGAGGCCTTCGTCGTCGCGCTGACTGAGAACAGCGCCAAGAGCATAGTCAGATGCGTCGGCTTCGATGACGCACTGACGCTCGGGGTCGAAGTGGCGGAGGACAGGACCGGTGCTCAGGCATTCCTTAAGCTTCAGGAATGACGTTTGAGCCGAGGGAGACCAGGAGAACTTGATGTCCTTCTTCAGGAGGTCCGTCAGCGGGGTGGCGATCTTGGAGTAGTCCTTGACGAACCGACGGTAGAAGTTCGCCAGGCCGAGGAAGACTTGGATGTCGTGGGCAGATCGGGGGATCTCCCACTCCTGGATGGCCTTGACCTTGTCGGGATCCATGGAGATTCCATCGGGCGAGATGATGAACCCGAGGAAGGCGACGGAGGACTGGTCGAACTCACACTTTTCAAGCTTGAGTGAGAGTCCGGCGTCTTGGAGCTTGGTCAGGACTTTCTTGACATGAGCGTCGTGCTCGGTAGGATCGGAGGAGTAGATGAGGATGTCGTCCAGGTAGACGACCACGAACTGGTCAAGGTATTCACGGAGGACATCGTTGACGAAGGCTTGGAACGAGGCAGGAGCGTTGGTCAAGCCGAACGGCATGACGTTGTACTCGAAGTGGCCGTAGCGGCAGCGGAAGGCCGTCTTCCACTCTTCACCTTCAGCGATGCGCAAGAGGTTGTATGCGCCTCGCATGTCGAGCTTGGTGAAGATCTTGGCCTTGCCGAGGTTGTCGAACGTCTCGGCAATCAGGGGCAAGGGGCAGCGGTTCGGCACGGTGATCTTGTTCAGGGCCCGGTAGTCGACGCAGAGACGGAGGGAGCCATCCTTCTTCTTGACGAACAGGACTGGGGCACCGGCAGGGGACTCGGAACGGCGGATGAAACCCTTGGACAAGTTTTCTTGGATGTAGGTGTGGAGGGCGTCCATCTCCGGCTTGGAGAGGTTGTAGACGGGCCCAAACGACGGAGACGCACCTTCGACCAACGGGATCGTGTGGTCGTGAGGGCGGTGCTGGGGGAGCTTGTCGGCCTCGGACTTGGAAAACACCTTGGCAAAGGACGAGTACTTGGAGGGGACAGAGGGTTCGGCCTTGGGCTTGGCTCCAGCGTCGACGGAGCAGAGGGACAGGACTCGGGCAGCATCCAAGAGGAACACTTCCAGGCCTTCCTTCTGGACGGCGTGCTGGAAGGGGATGCTGCCGATCAGGCTGACGCTGGTGTTAGGGATAGCTTCTGCTTGTTCTCCACTTTGACTGCACACTTGGCTGTTCTTTTGCCTTTCTGTTTGTTTGTGTGTAGCTTTGCAGTTCCCCTCCAATTTTCCGCCTTTTGCCTGCCATTTCCGCTCCTTCCGCACTTCCGTTTCCCCGCGCTGCTCCGCTTCCTTTGTCTTCTTCGCACGCGCCGGTTTGTTTGTGCACGCGCCTTGCTGCGATTGGTTGCAATTCGGCTGCCGGTCATGTGTCCCACCACCGGTGACTCATGACCTGCCTGACCGCCCCGATCTCTTGTTCATCTCGCATGCATTTGCCCCAACCTTATACTTGACCAATCCGCTTCTTGGACGTTGAGTCACATTGCTTCGCCTTTGCACGTTTCTCCTGCCAGGTGCTTCGCTTTTGCTTGCGCCTCCCTCGCTTTGGTTCTCTGCCTGTCTCGGTGGTCCTTCTCGGCCCTCGTTCGTGCATCGCCCCCTTCGCCCTGCTCGATCGCCCACTTTTCCCTCCCTTGGCCGCCCTTCGCTGCCAAGTCCGGACTTGTCTATAAATAGCCTGACCCCCGCGATGTGTAGTCGAACCTCAGCGTTCAAAATAGGACTAAATAAAGTGCCTTCTACTTTATTCTCTGAGTGTTCCTCACGTCTCATTTCGAGACTAGTCTTATCTTGAACGGATCTTTGCTTCCCTCGCTCCCTCTCCGAGTCCACTTCGGACTTTACCCTTGCCTTCCCTGAGCTCACTTCGAGCTCACTTCTTCTTTTGCCGTTGAGTCCCCTTCGGACTCTAACATCATTTTGAACGCTCCCTCTTGGCTTCCCGGCCTTTCTTCTTCTTTCGCCTCTCTTTCCCTCGTCGATCCGATGGCTGAGCCTGCTGCACCCCCGGCAGATCTCAATGCGTATCTGGCGCGCATGGAGGAGCGTATGAACGCCCTCATGACCCAGAACGCTGCTCTCCATCGTCAGATCCAAGATCTGCAAGCTCCCGCCGCCGCTCCCCGCCAGGTCTACCAGGTGAACAAGCCCAAGGAGTTCCTAGGTTCCCGCGATGAAACGACGGCCTTCCTCGCCCAGTGCCACCTGGTTTTCCTCGCCGATCCTGCCTTCTTCGCGCCCGAGCGCCAGAAGGTCCTGTACGCCACCTCCTTCCTCCGCGGTGAAGCCTTCAAGTGGTACGAGGCCGCCTTCTACATGGCCAACCGCTTCCCGGCTTCCTTCGCGGATTTTGAAGTTGCCCTCAAGTCGACCTTCGGTGAGGACACGGCCTCCTCGCAAGATAAGGCCTTGAACGACCTCAAGCGCTTGGTCCAGCTCAAGTCCTGCCAAGCCTTCGCCACCCGCTTCGTCCAGCTCGCCGCCCGCGTCCAGACTGATGAACCCACCAAGATGCACTTCTTCAAGGAGGGTTTGAAGTCTGAGGTCAAGTTCCACCTCATCGGTCTCCGCCCCGCTCCCGCTTCCCTGCCTGAGTTGATCAAGGCAGCGGTCGAGTACGACGATGCCCTCCATCGTCTCAAGATCTCCTCCCGTTCCCAACCTCCTCCTCCTTCTTCTCGCTCTGCTCCCCATCACCACCATTCTCCCGCGCATGTTTCTTCTTCCTCCTCTTCTGCACCCACTCCCATGGACCTTGACTCTGTCTCGGTCCGCCCTGCTAAGCTCTCCGACGTCGAGAAAAAGCGACGTCGTGAGCAGGGTCTCTGCCTGTACTGCGGGGAAAAGTCTTGTCCCGGCAGTCGCGATGTTCAGCAGTGCCCGGTTCTGGTCAAACGGAACTCGGGAAATGCCCACAGCCGAGCAGCACCTCGCAAGTAAGCGAGGTGGTCTGTTCGGCGATACGAACATCTTCCCCCTCTGACTCGTCATTATCGGACGATAAGCTTCTTCTTCCGGCCACCCTTGTCGTCATGAGTCTTTCTGGCCCGGTCTCCATCTCCCTTTCTGTCTTTATTGATGATGGATGCACCGCTCTTGCCCTCATTGATCCTGCCTTTGCGGATCTCCATAAACTCTCTCTTATCCCTCTTTCTACTCCCTACTCCGTTTCCCTTGCTGATGGTTCTTCGGCCGGTTTCATTCGTTTCCAAACCGTTCCTGTGACGTTGACCATTGGTTCCCACACCGAGTCGATTTCTTTTCTTGTGACTCGACTCTCCACCACTCCCATCACTCTTGGTCTTCCCTGGATGCGCTTGCATAATCCAGTTGTCAATTGGAAGTCCCTCTCCCTTTCGTTCTCCGATCCCTCTTGCCTTGCTGATGGACACATCCTCGCGGATGTCTCTGCTTCCTCCTTGGACACTTCGTCCCCTTCCGGCTATTCGCCTCCCCCTTCGGGCACTTCGCCTTTGACTCCTCCCTCCGGTCCTTCCCTTACACCGGTTCCCTCCTTTGGCACTTCGCCTTCCCTTTCTTCCCGCCTTGACTCTGCTTCGCTTTCTGAAGAGCCAACGGCTTTATCTTCGCCCGACATTGAGCTCGTTAATGCGGCGAGTCTTCTCCGTCTTGCACGGGAAGACAAGCTCGACATTTTCGCTGCCCAAATGGATATCCGTCCTCCTTCGCCGGAGACGTATCCTACGGTGTCGATAAGGTCCGTGCTCACGACGAAGGTGTATGCCGAGTCTGGCACCCCTGTTGACTCTCGAGGTGTCCCGCTCAAATACAATGAGTTTGGCGACGTTTTCAGCCTCAAGTCTGACCCTCCTTCTTCCTTGCCTCCTCACCGTCCGTATGACTTGTCTATTGAGTTTGTACGGACCGAGGATGGAAAGGAACCTCGTTTGCCAAAGCCGGGGAAAGTCTATCCTTTGTCCCCGGCCGAGGAATCTGCTCTTTCGGAGTATCTGACCAACGCCCTCGCACGTGGTTGGATCTCCAAATCCTCTTCTCCCGTTGGTGCTCCCTGCTTCTTCGTGAAGAAGCCCAATGGTGGTCTTCGCCTTTGCGTCGACTACCGGGGCCTCAATGCCATCACGAAGAAGAACCGCTACCCTCTTCCCCTCTTCCAGGATCTTCTGGATAAACTTTCTTCTGCCCGCGTCTTCTCACACCTTGACCTTCCTGATGCTTACCACTTGGTTCGTGTCAAGAAGGGCGATGAGTGGAAGACTGCTTTTGTTTGCAAATCTGGCTCTTACGAGTACAATGTTATCCCCTTTGGTCTTTCGAATGCCCCCGCTGCTTTTCAGTTTTTTATGAACGACATCTTCTCGGACCTCCTTGGTGTCTGTGTTGTCATTTATCTTGACGACATCCTGATCTTCTCAAAAGATCCCCTGGAGCATGAGGAGCATGTTAAGCTTGTTCTTTCTCGCCTTCGTGAACACTCTCTTAAGGTCAATCCGGCCAAGTGTTCTTTTGACCTTTCTGAAGTTGACTTTCTCGGCATGATCATTTCTGCCGATGGCATTAAAATGGACCCTGCCAAGGTCGAGGCCGTTTCCCTTTGGCCTGTTCCCTCTTCTGCTCGCGACATCCAAGTTTTTATTGGTTTCGCAAACTTTTACCGCCGCTTCGTCAAGGACTTTTCCGCACTTGCTCGTCCTTTGACTTCACTCACCACCAAATCCTCCACCTTCTCTTGGTCTCCCGAGGCCCAAGAGGCTTTTGATTCTCTTAAACGTTCATTCACTTCCGCACCTATTCTTCGTTACTTTGATTTCTCCAAACCCGCTGTCATCGAGCCCGATGCTTCTGACTTTGCTCTGGGTGCCGTCCTTTCCCAGTTTGACCCTGACGGCGCTCTTCACCCCGTTGCTTTTCACTCTCGGCAATTCCGTCCCGCCGAGGTGAATTATGACACCCACGACAAAGAGCTCCTTGCTATTGTCGATTCCTTTACTGCCTGGCGTCATTACTTGATGGCTGCCGACCCCGATCATCCCACTCTTGTTTTCTCTGATCACCAGAACCTCACCCGGTTCACTTCCGCTTCCCAACTTTCTCGCCGCCAGTTCCGGTGGGCCCAATTCCTTTCTGATTTTGCTTTTCGCATTTACCACCGCCCTGGTCGCCTCAACACCAAAGCCGATGCTCTCAGTCGCCGTTCTGACTTTGAGATAAAGCCTGGTGACTCCCTCCACTCCACCAACTTCCTTCAGCTGTTCGAGTCTATTTCTCTCGACAGCATCACCGTTATCGGCTCGAACCCCGATTTTCTTTCCGAGATTCGAGCTGCCACCCTTTCTTGTTCCCTTCTTTCTGACTTCAACGCCAAACGTCTTGATGGCGATTACTCCTTCCGTGACGGTCTCCTTTACTTTAAAGACCTGATCGTTGTCCCTTCCCCCGAGCTCCAGCTCAAAGTGTTTGAGCAACGTCACTGCTCCGCTGCCGCTGGTCACTTTGGTCTTGCCAAGACCGTTGAGCTCATCTCCCGGGACTTTCACTGGCCCCGGCTTCGTAAGTCTGTGCGTCGCTTCATTGCTAATTGTGAAGCGTGCCAGCGAGCCAAGCCGTCCCGTCACTCCCCTTATGGTTTACTTCACCCTCTCCCCGTTCCTTCCGAACGTTGGTGGGACCTGTCGATGGACTTCATCACGGATCTCCCACCTTCGAACGGCTTTGACTCCATCTTCGTGGTTAAGGACCGCCTGTCCAAACAAGCACACTTTGTGCCCACCACGAAGACGGTTACAGGCGAGCAAACCGCCGAACTCTTCCTCTCCCACATCTTCCGCTTGCATGGTTGTCCCCGGTCTATTGTTTCGGACCGAGGAACTCAGTTTACTTCGGCCTTCTGGAGGCGCTTCAATGAGCTTCTGAAGACGAAGATTTCCCTTTCTTCTGCCTTCCACCCCGAGACCGACGGTTCGACCGAGGTTCTCAACCAGGTCATCGAGCAGTATTTGCGTATCCATTGCAATTACCTGCAAGACGACTGGACCCTTCACCTTCCCCTTGCCGAGTTCACTTACAACAACTCGGAAAACACCTCCACTGGCATGACTCCCTTCTTTGCAGTCCATGGCCATCACCCCATTTTTGATCCCTCCATCATCCGTGATCCTTCTGTTGTGCCCTCTGCCGAAGAACGTGTCGACCGACTTCAGACCGTTCTCGAGGATCTCAAGGCCAACCTCCGGGTTGCCCAAGAGTCCTACACTTTGCAGGCCAACAAATCCCGTCTCCCCACTCCCGACATCTCCGTTGGCGACCTCGTTTTTCTTGATCGTCGCCACATCCGCACCCTTCGTCCCTCCAACAAGCTTGATCAGAAAAAGCTTGGCCCCTTTAAAGTTCTTCGCCGCATCAACCCCGTTGCCTTTGAACTTAAACTCCCTTCCACACTCAAAGTCCACCCCGTCTTTCATGTATCCCTCCTTGAACCCCGAACGAAGGACATTGTTCCCGAGTTCACCCAACCCGAACCTCCACCCATTCTTGTTGACTCCCAGGAAGAGTTTGAGGTCGTGTGATGATCATGCACGTTGGGAACACGTGTGGACTGCTGCGCGTGATGCACCGTGAGTCATGTTTGTTTGTCTTGGCGTGTATTCCCTGATTGGCTGGCGCCGATGACTCTTACTTCGCCTCCGACTGCGCTGTGCTTCGCCCCTCTCTCTAGCAGCTCCGCCTCCCTCGCACCCCCATCTCGTCCCTCGTTTGTCGCTCCACCCCTCTCGCCCACTTTCGCCCTTCGGTTTCCCTCTTGGCTATAAAGCCCCTCCTTTCTTGCACCCATTTTGTATCTGCAGTTCGAACAACACTTGTTGTTATCTGATAAGTCGTAATATAGCTTATCGTTGTTCGCCAAGCACCTGGTCGTCCAGTGTCGTTGCTTGTCGTGGTCCTCACATATTGTTCGAACTCCCTCTCTCTGTCTGACCACCTGCTTGGCTGAGGCTTCGTTGCTGCCCTCATCCTTCTATTCTCTGTTGTCTTCCCTGCATCCTCGCTCCCCACTTTCAAAGCCCACATGGACCAACTCCAGGCCCAAATCGTTGCCCTCCAGGAGGAACTGGTTCTCCTCCGGACCACACATTCTTCCGCCGCCCCACAGCTCCCGCACATGCCGACCCCGGACAAGTTCGACGGCACCAGGTCAAAGTTCCGCCCCTTCGTCAACCAGTGCCGCCTGCTCATGATGCTCCAGGCATCCAGGTTCCCGTCCGAGCAAGTCAAGGTGGGTTACGTCTTGAGTTTGCTCACTGGTCCGGCCCTCCAGTGGGCGACTCCCTTGATCGAGTCGAACGATCAAATCCTGCACTCGTTCGACTCGTTCATGGAACGCTTTCGCCAAGCGTTTGACGATCCCGACCGCACCCACACTGCCGAGCTGCTCCTTTCCTCCATGGCACAGGGCAACCGCTCGTGCATGGATTATGCCTCAGAGTTCCTCCGCGTTGCCGCCGACCTTCCCTGGAACGACGAAGCCAAGATCTCCGCCTTCCGCCGTGGCCTGTCGAGGGAGATCAAGCAGCGCCTCTCCTTCATCGACCCTCTCCCTCTCCGCTTGGTCCCGTTCGTCGAGCGTTGCCTCAAGATCGATGCACGCATCATCGAGCTCAACAACGAGCTCCGAAACACTGGCCCTGTTTCCTTCGGCACCCAGGCCTTCAACTCCCGCACCCCGTCCTTCCAGCCGCCCGCCCAGGAGCCTCCGGTTCTCTACTCCGAGCCGATGCAGATCGACGCCGCCGTCGTCAGCCGCCTGACCCCCGAGGAGAAGAACCGCCGCTTCCAGGAGCGCCTCTGCTTCCGCTGTGGCAAGCCCGGCCACGTCGCCAAGTCCTGCCCCCTCAAGTCCGGCTCCCGTGCTCCCGCCTCTGGTTCCCGCTTCCCCGGCTCCCGTCCTCAGGCTCCCGGCTCCCGTCCCCGTTCGAAGGTTGTCCGAACCATCGTCTACGATGATGGTGAGGAGGAACACTTCGAGTCGGGAAACGACCAGGCCCAGATCTAAGTGGAGGCTTAGATCTGGAGCCGTCTCCCCTTCCTCCAGAAGCAAGCGTCGATGGTAAGGAGCATGAGGTAAGTGTCGAACGCATGGCTATGTGTGGAATGATCAATGTAGTCGGTGGTGGATCGCACTCTGTCAAACCCGCCTCTTCTAAGGGCACATCTGGCTCCCAGATGTCTTTGACAGAGCTCCCGATCTCCACACCACCTGCGAACTTGGTCATCTGCTCGAACCATGCTGCCGACACTGATCTCTGCTCCGAGCCTTCTTCGTGCGTCTCGTCGATTTCTTCGTCTTCTCCCGTTTTCTCCGCTTCTCTTGTTCTCCCTTCTGGTCGCTCCCTCTCTTGCCAACTTCTCGTCGATTCTGGTGCCTCCGGCAACTTCATCGACGAGAGCTTTGTTGACCGCTTCTCGGTCCCCCTCGTTTCCAAATCCACTCCCCTCCCTGTCCAAGGTGTCGATGGCCAGCCACTTTCTTCCGGCCCCATCACTTTTGAGACGGAACCCCTCAAGATTGTTCTTGGGGACTACACTCAACACCTTTCCTTTGATGTCATTAAGTCTCCCCACCAACCTGTTATCCTTGGCTATCCCTGGCTGCAGTCCATCGAACCCAGGTTCCACTGGGCTCGTGGACTCCTTTGCCTTCCCCGTCCTGCAAACCACATCCTCAAGGTTGTGGATGCCTCTTCCCTCCCTTCCGTTTCTTCCGTTTCTCCTTCTCCCCTTCCTCTTGTTGGCGACACACCCAATGTTTTCCCTCGTGCCTCTACCGACACCACTGTGGTGCTCGCTTCTTCGCCTCGCACCGTTTGTACTCGCGAAGATGATCAGAATAAAGTGATCGCTCAACGTTATTCTGATTGTGTTCCGAGTGAGGTGCCCTGTTCCTGTGCTGCTCGTCCTGGTCCCTCCGGTCTCGTCTCCGTCCGTCCTGGTCTCCCCGGTCCCGTTGCTCCCAGCCCCGCTCCTGTCCGTGTCCAAGCGATCAGGTACAAGTCGTTGGAGCAGTCCGTCCTCGACACACAGTCTAGCCCCGACCCCCTGACTGTGTTCCAAGTCCTCGTCCTTCCTGCCACCGATCCGGATCCGACGCCCCTCTCGACGTCGATCCCCGAGGAGTACAAGTCGTTTGGCTCAGTCTTCTCGAAGCAGGAAGCCGATTCGTTGCCCCCGCACCGGACGTACGACTGCCCGATCGACCTGGAGCCCGGCAAGACCCCCAAGTTCGGACCGCTCTACTCCCTGTCAGAGCCCGAACTCAAGGCCCTTCGTGAATACCTCGACGACAACCTCGTCAAAGGGTTCATCCGTCCTTCGTCCTCTCCCGCCGGTTCTCCGATCCTTTTCGTCAAGAAGAAGGACGGCTCTCTGCGTCTCTGCGTGGACTATCGCGCATTGAACACGATCACGGTCAAGAATCGTTACCCCTTACCGTTGATCAATGAGATGCTGGACCGAGTCCGGGACGCGAAGGTGTTCACGAAGCTGGACCTCCGCGGGGCCTACAACCTGCTGCGTATCCGCGCAGGCGACGAGTGGAAGACGGCCTTTCGCACTCGTTACGGCCAGTTCGAGTACTTGGTGATGCCCTTTGGACTCACCAATGCTCCGGCCACCTTCCAGCACTTCATCAACGATGTCCTTCGTGATGAACTGGACAACTTTGCGATTGCCTACCTTGACGACATTTTGATTTACAGCGCTGACCCCACTCAGCATGCAAATCACGTCAAGCAGGTCCTGGCCAAGCTCCAGGCTGCAAAGTTGTACTGCAAGCTGGAGAAGTGCGAGTTCTCCAAGGACAAGGTCTCATTCCTCGGCTACGTCATCTCGCCCAAGGGTATCGAGATGGAACGAGCAAAGCTCTCCGCCATTGTCGACTGGCCCGTCCCCCGCAATGTCTCCGACCTTCGCTCCTTCATTGGGTTCTCGAACTTTTACCGTCGCTTCATTGACGGATATGCCAAGATCGCCGGTCCGCTCACGCTCCTGTTCAAGAAGTCCCAGGTCTTCCGCTGGTCCCCCGACGCCCACAAGGCTTTCCAGTCCCTCAAGGAAGCCTTCGTCTCCGAGCCCGTCCTTGCGCACCCCGACCCATCCAAGCCCTTTGTCGTGGAGTCTGATGCCTCAGACTTTGCGATCGGATGCGTCCTGTCCCAGCGCGGCTCCGATGGCCACCTGCACCCGTGCTCCTTCCACTCCCGCACGCTCATGGATGCTGAACGCAACTACAGCATCTATGAGAAGGAGCTCTTGGCCATCAAGGAGGCTTTCGAGGTCTGGCGACACTACCTCGAAGGTGCCCAACACCCAGTCCAAGTCCTTACCGACCACAAGAACTTGGAATACCTGGCGTCGGCCCGCATCCTCAACCAGCGACACGCCCGGTGGTCGCAGTTCCTGTCTCGGTTCGACCTCCGGATCCAGTACCTCCCCGGTCCAAAGAACGGCAAGGCCGACGCTCTCTCCCGCCGCCCGGACTACGTCCCTCCGTCCGCACCTGTGTCCAAGGAGCCTCCCCCGTTGCTGCCACCTTCGTCGTTCGCCTGTGCCGTCCGTCGCTCCTCGGATGCAAGTTCCACTCGCCCTGTGGACTTGCTCAAGCTCATTGCCGAGGAGCAACCCAAGGACCCGTCCCTGGACCAGCTCCGCAACGATCCCAAGTATGTCCTGAAGGATGGTCTCCTCACCTTCATGGACAAGATCGTTGTGCCCGAGTCGTGTCGAGTCCCCGTCCTCAAGTCATGCCACGATCCTGTCGCTGTTGGACATCCTGGCATTCGGCGGACTCGGGCACTGATCTCGAGGCAGTTCTGGTGGCCCTCAATCCGCAAGGATGTCCAGGCTTATGTCTCGACGTGCGACACTTGTGCACGCTCGAAAGTCCCTCGACATAAGCCGTTTGGATACTTGCAGCCCCTCCCGACGGCATCGCGACCCTGGTCTCTGGTGACGATGGACTTTATCACCGACCTCCCCGAGTCCAACGGCAAGACTTGCATCTTTGTCGTCGTCGATAGCCTGACCAAGATGGCCCACTTCCTTCCCTGTCGGTCCCTCCCAAGTGCCGAGGAAACAGCGTCGCTGTTCCTCGACAACATCTTCCGTCTCCACGGTCTCCCGGACAACATCGTCTCGGACCGAGGAAGCCAGTTCACCTCGCGGTTCTGGCAGGCCCTGTGCTCAGAACTCGGCATCAAGACCAGTCTGTCCACGGCGTTCCACCCCCAAACCGATGGACAGACTGAGCGGGTCAACCAAGTCATCAACCAGCATCTCCGCTGCTACACCTCGTACCAGCAGGATGACTGGGCGATGCTGCTCCCGCTCGCCGAGTTCTCATACAACAACCTCGAGCACACCTCGACCAAGGCCTCCCCGTTCCTGGCGACTTACGGCTTCAACCCTCGATTCGAGTCTCCGGTCCTTCCTTCCAGCCTCGATGTCCCCTCCGCGACCGACCGAGTCGAACACCTTCAGCACAACTTGGCGTTGCTGAAGGAGAACCTCGAGAAGGCCAAGGCGGACTACAAGCGCTTTGCGGATGCCCACAAGTCCGACGCTCCCAAGTTCGCTCCTGGCGATCAAGTCTGGGTCCTAACACGCAACATCAAGACCACCCGTCCAAGCAAGAAGTTGGACTACCAGCGCATCGGACCCTACAAGATCGTCGAAGCCATCGGTTCCCTCGCCTTCCGCCTCGACCTTCCCAAGGATCTCAAGATCCATCCGGTGTTCCATGTCTCCCTCCTTGAGCCCCACAAGTCGAACACCCTCCCCGGCCGCATCCAAGACCCTCCTCCGCCAGTCCGCGTCGACGACCACTTGGAGTATGAAGTCCAGGAGATCCTCGACTCCAAGCTGGTCCGCGGTAAGTTGAGCTATTTCGTTGATTGGAAGGGCTACTCGACTGATCATCGCAGCTGGGAGCCCGCCAACTACGTTAACGCTCCCGACAAGATAGCCGACTTCCACCGCCGGTACCCCGACAAGCCTGGACTTATTGTTCGCAGGAGTGGCCGTAGTTTGGGGAGGGGATGATGTGATGATCATGCACGTTGGGAACACGTGTGGACTGCTGCGCGTGATGCACCGTGAGTCATGTTTGTTTGTCTTGGCGTGTATTCCCTGATTGGCTGGCGCCGATGACTCTTACTTCGCCTCCGACTGCGCTGTGCTTCGCCCCTCTCTCTAGCAGCTCCGCCTCCCTCGCACCCCCATCTCGTCCCTCGTTTGTCGCTCCACCCCTCTCGCCCACTTTCGCCCTTCGGTTTCCCTCTTGGCTATAAAGCCCCTCCTTTCTTGCACCCATTTTGTATCTGCAGTTCGAACAACACTTGTTGTTATCTGATAAGTCGTAATATAGCTTATCGTTGTTCGCCAAGCACCTGGTCGTCCAGTGTCGTTGCTTGTCGTGGTCCTCACAGGTCGAGACTGTTCTCGATTCTCGGCTCTTCCGTGGTCGCTTACAGTACTTGGTTCAGTGGAAGGGCTATTCCGAGACTGACCGGTCTTGGGAGCCCGCTGCCAATGTTTCCCACGCCACTGATCTTGTTGCTGACTTCCACCTTCGCTATCCCTCAAAGCCGAAGGCGACGCCCGGAGTTCGTCGCTAAGGAAGGGGATGATGTTAGGGATAGCTTCTGCTTGTTCTCCACTTTGACTGCACACTTGGCTGTTCTTTTGCCTTTCTGTTTGTTTGTGTGTAGCTTTGCAGTTCCCCTCCAATTTTCCGCCTTTTGCCTGCCATTTCCGCTCCTTCCGCACTTCCGTTTCCCCGCGCTGCTCCGCTTCCTTTGTCTTCTTCGCACGCGCCGGTTTGTTTGTGCACGCGCCTTGCTGCGATTGGTTGCAATTCGGCTGCCGGTCATGTGTCCCACCACCGGTGACTCATGACCTGCCTGACCGCCCCGATCTCTTGTTCATCTCGCATGCATTTGCCCCAACCTTATACTTGACCAATCCGCTTCTTGGACGTTGAGTCACATTGCTTCGCCTTTGCACGTTTCTCCTGCCAGGTGCTTCGCTTTTGCTTGCGCCTCCCTCGCTTTGGTTCTCTGCCTGTCTCGGTGGTCCTTCTCGGCCCTCGTTCGTGCATCGCCCCCTTCGCCCTGCTCGATCGCCCACTTTTCCCTCCCTTGGCCGCCCTTCGCTGCCAAGTCCGGACTTGTCTATAAATAGCCTGACCCCCGCGATGTGTAGTCGAACCTCAGCGTTCAAAATAGGACTAAATAAAGTGCCTTCTACTTTATTCTCTGAGTGTTCCTCACGTCTCATTTCGAGACTAGTCTTATCTTGAACGGATCTTTGCTTCCCTCGCTCCCTCTCCGAGTCCACTTCGGACTTTACCCTTGCCTTCCCTGAGCTCACTTCGAGCTCACTTCTTCTTTTGCCGTTGAGTCCCCTTCGGACTCTAACAGCTGGGCAGGGACGGGGTCTTGGTCTTGGTCTTTGGGACGGCAGGAGGCAAGGCAGGACTGGGCTTGGGCACGGCAGGAGGCAAGGCAGGGAGGATCTCGGGCTCGGCTGGGGACTCGGCTGGGGACTTCTTGGACTCGGGCAGGGACACGGCAGGCTCGGCGGGGACCTCAGCAGGGGACTCGGCAGGCGGCTCGGCAGGGCTGGACCTAGAGGACTGTGGCTCGGGAGAGAACGGGGAGGCCAAACTGTGGATAGAGGTGCAAGGCAAGAAAATAGAGTCATGGTGCCAGTCAAAGTAGGGTTTGTGTTTCTTGATCCAATCCATACCCAAGATGATCGGGTATGAAGCCAAGGGAATCAGCGCGAACGAGATTTGTTCATAGTGGCTGATGCCTGTGATCATAGAAACACAAACTCCAAGACTAGACTCCATCGAAGAACCATCGGCAAGAGTGATGACGAAGGAAGTTTCAAAGGTGGGGAGAGCGTGGGTTGCGGCGAATCCAGTGTCCATAAACGAAGTAACCGCGCCGGTATCGATCATGGCGGTTGCCCGTATGGACTCTGGACCGCACAGCAGAGTCACAGCGAGGGAGGGCTGACGTTGGATGTCAGGCTCGGGAGGCGAAGACGAAGAAGCAAGAGCGGTGGAAACGGTGGCAATGGTGACGGGGGCAAGATGGCAAAAGGCAGAAGAGTGATTTACCGTGGAGACATTTACAGGAGGAAGATTTATGACATGATTGACGCCTAGGAAAGCTCCTCCGACCTTTTCTAGGCAGAGAAGTTTTCCTGGTCGTCAAGTTTATTCACATCAACGACAGCCAAAGAAGCATCGATGGCAGCCAAGCGGGAGGAGGTCTTATTGGGGCAGCGAAGGGCAATGTGTCCTTCCTGCTTGCAATAAAAGCAGCGGTTGGCAGCACGGAGGGCGGCCTTGTCCTCGGCGGTCAGCCTGCGAGCGGAAGCCTGGCTGAGGTCCATGGGCTGCGGAACGTTGAAGGCTTGAGCGGGGCGAGGAGGAGGAGCAGGAGCGAACGGACGAGGAGCCGGACGGAAAGGGAGAGGAGCCGGACGAGCAGGAGCAGGAGCAGGAGCGGAGCGGTGGTTGGGACGGCGGGAGCGTTGGTCCTCCTGGCGGTTGTCGATGGCGATCGCCGCTTGCATGAGATCTTCGAGGTTGTCGAAGGAGCGGCGGGAGAGTTCGTCTTGGACCGAGGGCTTGAGTCCACTCTCGAAGTGGAACATGAGAGGGTCTTGGGACCAAGTGACGAGGTGGACGGCTTGGCGGCGGTACTCGGCGGCATAGGCGGCGGCGGAGGTGACTTGGTAAAGCCTGACCATCTCGCGAGCAGCGGCGATGGTGGGCTGAACCTGGCCAAAGGCAGCACGGAGCCACTCGGAGAAACCGGCAAAGTCACGGATGGCAGGGGGGGAGCACTCGGGGTCTCTCTCCAACTGATCGATGTACGGCTGCATGTAGTCTGCAGCAGTACCATCGAGATAGGATAAGGCGTAAAACACCTTATCCCTTTCAGTCTGGAAGAGGGGAGGGTTGGACACGAAGGCCAGTCTGCAATGCGAGAGGAAGGCATTGCAGCGGCTCGGGTCCTTACCAGAGAAGCGGTCGGGAGGACCTATCTGCCTGGTGGCAGAGTTGCGACCAGCAGAGTGATCCTCGGGGTCTTGGGCAGGATCATCGACGTCGTCAGGTACGCCGAAGTAGGGGCGACCTGCGCGACGGATCGGGGCGGGAGCGGGAGCAGGAGGAGGTAGCTGGGCCTGGTAGCTGCGGAGGGCCTCCTGGACACTGGCGGCGACAACTTGGCGGACATCCTCTTCACGGCGAGCCAGGACCTGGTCCATACGATCGGTGATGCGGTTGAGCGCATCATCCTGATCGTGGAGGAACTTGGAAAAGTCCTGGAGAGAACGGGCGTTCTCGGCGGACTGGATAATGACCGCACGGATGGCCTGGAGCTCGGGCTCGGAAAGGCCAGAAGGGGAAGCCATTGGTAAAAGAGATAGCGAAGGGAACGGGGGCAAAGGCAGGGCAAGTGGGGGGTTGTTGAAGGTCTTGCCAAGTGTCAAGACTGGACAACGGGGCAAGCAGGGAAGTGCGCAAGAGTCCTAATACAAGACTCGAACGTAGGGAGAGGAGCGGGGACTGGACTGGGACACAGAGTGTCAAGTGTAAAGCCAAAGTTTTATTCTAGATCCAAGGCTTAGGATACTAAAAATACAAAGTGGCAAGACGAAGGCAAAGGACAGAGGCTGGTCGGAGGACTATTTATGCGAGCGCCAAGGATCGACGCTGCAGAGCGAGGGGGCAGGAGCGAAGCAGCGGCGGGGAGGGCGAAGCAGCGAGCGAAGCAGGTGGCGGCCGTGACTCGGGATCCGTGAGTCAGCGGGCGTCAGTGGCGGCGGCATGGCGGCGCCAAGGCGTCAGGCGGCGTCGAGGCGGCGTCGTGGGCGTAACCCATGACCAACAGCAAGGAAGCGGGAACGGAACACAGACAGCGCGCGTGCTGGCGGTAAGACAACAAGGCAGCACAGCGCGGGAAACGAACAAACAGAAGGAAGGGAAAGCGCTAAGGCAGGCAAACAGAAAGGAAAGGGCAATGGTAAAGGAAGGAAGAGGGCAAAGGCAGAGGGTGTTCATGACAGTATCCATTGCAATTACCTGCAAGACGACTGGACCCTTCACCTTCCCCTTGCCGAGTTCACTTACAACAACTCGGAAAACACTTCCACTGGCATGACTCCCTTCTTTGCAGTCCATGGCCATCACCCCATTTTCGATCCCTCTATCATCCGTGATCCCTCTGTTGTGCCCTCTGCCGAAGAACGTGTCGACCGACTCCAGACCATTCTCGAGGATCTCAAGGCCAACCTCCGGGTTGCCCAAGAGTCCTACACTGTGCAGGCCAACAAATCCCGTCTCCCCACTCCCGACATCTCCGTTGGCGACCTCGTTTTTCTTGATCGTCGCCACATCCGCACCCTTCGTCCCTCCAACAAGCTTGATCAGAAAAAGCTTGGCCCCTTTAAAGTTCTTCGCCGCATCAACCCCGTTGCCTTTGAACTTAAACTCCCTTCCACACTCAAAGTCCATCCCGTTTTTCATGTATCCCTCCTTGAACCCCGAACGAAGGACATTGTTCCCGAGTTCACCCAACCTGAACCACCTCCCATTCTTGTTGACTCCCAGGAAGAGTTTGAGGTCGAGACTGTTCTCGATTCTCGGCTTTTCCGTGGTCGCTTACAGTACTTGGTTCAGTGGAAGGGCTATTCCGAGACTGACCGGTCTTGGGAGCCCGCTGCCAATGTTTCCCACGCCACTGATCTTGTTGCTGATTTCCACCTTCGCTATCCCTCAAAGCCGAAGGCGACGCCCGGAGTTCGTCGCTAAGGAAGGGGATGATGTTAGGGATAGCTCCTGCTTGTTCTCCACTTTGACTGCACACTTGGCTGTTCTTTTGCCTTTCTGTTTGTTTGTGTGTAGCTTTGCAGTTCCCCTCCAATTTTCCGCCCTTTGCCTGCCATTTCCGCCCATTCAGCACTTCCGTTTTCCCGCGCTGCTCCGCTTCCTTTGTCTTCTTCGCACGCGCCGGTTTGTTTGTGCACGCGCCTTGCTGCGATTGGTTGCAATTCGGCTGCCGGTCATGTGTCCCCCCACCGGTGACTCATGACCTGCCTGACCGCCCCGATCTCTTGTTCATCTCGCATGCATTTGCCCCAACCTTATACTTGACCAATCCGCTTCTTGGACGTTGAGTCACATTGCTTCGCCTTTGCACGTTTCTCCTGCCAGGTGCTTCGCTTTTGCTTGCGCCTCCCTCGCTTTGGTTCTCTGCCTGTCTCGGTGGTCCTTCTCGGCCCTCGTTCGTGCATCGCCCCCTTCGCCCTGCTCGATCGCCCACTTTTCCCTCCCTTGGCCGCCCTTCGCTGCCAAGTCCGGACTTGTCTATAAATAGCCTGACCCCCGCGATGTGTAGTCGAACCTCAGCGTTCAAAATAGGACTAAATAAAGTGCCTTCTACTTTATTCTCTGAGTGTTCCTCACGTCTCATTTCGAGACAAGTCTTATCTTGAACGGATCTTTGCTTCCCTCGCTCCCTCTCCGAGTCCACTTCGGACTTTACCCTTGCCTTCCCTGAGCTCACTTCGAGCTCACTTCTTCTTTTGCCGTTGAGTCCCCTTTGGACTCTAACAGTGGGCCATCTTCGTGAGCCTGTCGACGAACACGGCAATTGCGTCGAAGCCTTCGGACTTGGGAAGTTCGACCACAAAGTCCATGGATACGGCCGACCAGGGTGACTGTGATGATCATGCACGTTGGGAACACGTGTGGACTGCTGCGCGTGATGCACCGTGAGTCATGTTTGTTTGTCTTGGCGTGTATTCCCTGATTGGCTGGCGCCGATGACTCTTACTTCGCCTCCGACTGCGCTGTGCTTCGCCCCTCTCTCTAGCAGCTCCGCCTCCCTCGCACCCCCATCTCGTCCCTCGTTTGTCGCTCCACCCCTCTCGCCCACTTTCGCCCTTCGGTTTCCCTCTTGGCTATAAAGCCCCTCCTTTCTTGCACCCATTTTGTATCTGCAGTTCGAACAACACTTGTTGTTATCTGATAAGTCGTAATATAGCTTATCGTTGTTCGCCAAGCACCTGGTCGTCCAGTGTCGTTGCTTGTCGTGGTCCTCACATATTGTTCGAACTCCCTCTCTCTGTCTGACCACCTGCTTGGCTGAGGCTTCGTTGCTGCCCTCATCCTTCTATTCTCTGTTGTCTTCCCTGCATCCTCGCTCCCCACTTTCAAAGCCCACATGGACCAACTCCAGGCCCAAATCGTTGCCCTCCAGGAGGAACTGGTTCTCCTCCGGACCACACATTCTTCCGCCGCCCCACAGCTCCCGCACATGCCGACCCCGGACAAGTTCGACGGCACCAGGTCAAAGTTCCGCCCCTTCGTCAACCAGTGCCGCCTGCTCATGATGCTCCAGGCATCCAGGTTCCCGTCCGAGCAAGTCAAGGTGGGTTACGTCTTGAGTTTGCTCACTGGTCCGGCCCTCCAGTGGGCGACTCCCTTGATCGAGTCGAACGATCAAATCCTGCACTCGTTCGACTCGTTCATGGAACGCTTTCGCCAAGCGTTTGACGATCCCGACCGCACCCACACTGCCGAGCTGCTCCTTTCCTCCATGGCACAGGGCAACCGCTCGTGCATGGATTATGCCTCAGAGTTCCTCCGCGTTGCCGCCGACCTTCCCTGGAACGACGAAGCCAAGATCTCCGCCTTCCGCCGTGGCCTGTCGAGGGAGATCAAGCAGCGCCTCTCCTTCATCGACCCTCTCCCTCTCCGCTTGGTCCCGTTCGTCGAGCGTTGCCTCAAGATCGATGCACGCATCATCGAGCTCAACAACGAGCTCCGAAACACTGGCCCTGTTTCCTTCGGCACCCAGGCCTTCAACTCCCGCACCCCGTCCTTCCAGCCGCCCGCCCAGGAGCCTCCGGTTCTCTACTCCGAGCCGATGCAGATCGACGCCGCCGTCGTCAGCCGCCTGACCCCCGAGGAGAAGAACCGCCGCTTCCAGGAGCGCCTCTGCTTCCGCTGTGGCAAGCCCGGCCACGTCGCCAAGTCCTGCCCCCTCAAGTCCGGCTCCCGTGCTCCCGCCTCTGGTTCCCGCTTCCCCGGCTCCCGTCCTCAGGCTCCCGGCTCCCGTCCCCGTTCGAAGGTTGTCCGAACCATCGTCTACGATGATGGTGAGGAGGAACACTTCGAGTCGGGAAACGACCAGGCCCAGATCTAAGTGGAGGCTTAGATCTGGAGCCGTCTCCCCTTCCTCCAGAAGCAAGCGTCGATGGTAAGGAGCATGAGGTAAGTGTCGAACGCATGGCTATGTGTGGAATGATCAATGTAGTCGGTGGTGGATCGCACTCTGTCAAACCCGCCTCTTCTAAGGGCACATCTGGCTCCCAGATGTCTTTGACAGAGCTCCCGATCTCCACACCACCTGCGAACTTGGTCATCTGCTCGAACCATGCTGCCGACACTGATCTCTGCTCCGAGCCTTCTTCGTGCGTCTCGTCGATTTCTTCGTCTTCTCCCGTTTTCTCCGCTTCTCTTGTTCTCCCTTCTGGTCGCTCCCTCTCTTGCCAACTTCTCGTCGATTCTGGTGCCTCCGGCAACTTCATCGACGAGAGCTTTGTTGACCGCTTCTCGGTCCCCCTCGTTTCCAAATCCACTCCCCTCCCTGTCCAAGGTGTCGATGGCCAGCCACTTTCTTCCGGCCCCATCACTTTTGAGACGGAACCCCTCAAGATTGTTCTTGGGGACTACACTCAACACCTTTCCTTTGATGTCATTAAGTCTCCCCACCAACCTGTTATCCTTGGCTATCCCTGGCTGCAGTCCATCGAACCCAGGTTCCACTGGGCTCGTGGACTCCTTTGCCTTCCCCGTCCTGCAAACCACATCCTCAAGGTTGTGGATGCCTCTTCCCTCCCTTCCGTTTCTTCCGTTTCTCCTTCTCCCCTTCCTCTTGTTGGCGACACACCCAATGTTTTCCCTCGTGCCTCTACCGACACCACTGTGGTGCTCGCTTCTTCGCCTCGCACCGTTTGTACTCGCGAAGATGATCAGAATAAAGTGATCGCTCAACGTTATTCTGATTGTGTTCCGAGTGAGGTGCCCTGTTCCTGTGCTGCTCGTCCTGGTCCCTCCGGTCTCGTCTCCGTCCGTCCTGGTCTCCCCGGTCCCGTTGCTCCCAGCCCCGCTCCTGTCCGTGTCCAAGCGATCAGGTACAAGTCGTTGGAGCAGTCCGTCCTCGACACACAGTCTAGCCCCGACCCCCTGACTGTGTTCCAAGTCCTCGTCCTTCCTGCCACCGATCCGGATCCGACGCCCCTCTCGACGTCGATCCCCGAGGAGTACAAGTCGTTTGGCTCAGTCTTCTCGAAGCAGGAAGCCGATTCGTTGCCCCCGCACCGGACGTACGACTGCCCGATCGACCTGGAGCCCGGCAAGACCCCCAAGTTCGGACCGCTCTACTCCCTGTCAGAGCCCGAACTCAAGGCCCTTCGTGAATACCTCGACGACAACCTCGTCAAAGGGTTCATCCGTCCTTCGTCCTCTCCCGCCGGTTCTCCGATCCTTTTCGTCAAGAAGAAGGACGGCTCTCTGCGTCTCTGCGTGGACTATCGCGCATTGAACACGATCACGGTCAAGAATCGTTACCCCTTACCGTTGATCAATGAGATGCTGGACCGAGTCCGGGACGCGAAGGTGTTCACGAAGCTGGACCTCCGCGGGGCCTACAACCTGCTGCGTATCCGCGCAGGCGACGAGTGGAAGACGGCCTTTCGCACTCGTTACGGCCAGTTCGAGTACTTGGTGATGCCCTTTGGACTCACCAATGCTCCGGCCACCTTCCAGCACTTCATCAACGATGTCCTTCGTGATGAACTGGACAACTTTGCGATTGCCTACCTTGACGACATTTTGATTTACAGCGCTGACCCCACTCAGCATGCAAATCACGTCAAGCAGGTCCTGGCCAAGCTCCAGGCTGCAAAGTTGTACTGCAAGCTGGAGAAGTGCGAGTTCTCCAAGGACAAGGTCTCATTCCTCGGCTACGTCATCTCGCCCAAGGGTATCGAGATGGAACGAGCAAAGCTCTCCGCCATTGTCGACTGGCCCGTCCCCCGCAATGTCTCCGACCTTCGCTCCTTCATTGGGTTCTCGAACTTTTACCGTCGCTTCATTGACGGATATGCCAAGATCGCCGGTCCGCTCACGCTCCTGTTCAAGAAGTCCCAGGTCTTCCGCTGGTCCCCCGACGCCCACAAGGCTTTCCAGTCCCTCAAGGAAGCCTTCGTCTCCGAGCCCGTCCTTGCGCACCCCGACCCATCCAAGCCCTTTGTCGTGGAGTCTGATGCCTCAGACTTTGCGATCGGATGCGTCCTGTCCCAGCGCGGCTCCGATGGCCACCTGCACCCGTGCTCCTTCCACTCCCGCACGCTCATGGATGCTGAACGCAACTACAGCATCTATGAGAAGGAGCTCTTGGCCATCAAGGAGGCTTTCGAGGTCTGGCGACACTACCTCGAAGGTGCCCAACACCCAGTCCAAGTCCTTACCGACCACAAGAACTTGGAATACCTGGCGTCGGCCCGCATCCTCAACCAGCGACACGCCCGGTGGTCGCAGTTCCTGTCTCGGTTCGACCTCCGGATCCAGTACCTCCCCGGTCCAAAGAACGGCAAGGCCGACGCTCTCTCCCGCCGCCCGGACTACGTCCCTCCGTCCGCACCTGTGTCCAAGGAGCCTCCCCCGTTGCTGCCACCTTCGTCGTTCGCCTGTGCCGTCCGTCGCTCCTCGGATGCAAGTTCCACTCGCCCTGTGGACTTGCTCAAGCTCATTGCCGAGGAGCAACCCAAGGACCCGTCCCTGGACCAGCTCCGCAACGATCCCAAGTATGTCCTGAAGGATGGTCTCCTCACCTTCATGGACAAGATCGTTGTGCCCGAGTCGTGTCGAGTCCCCGTCCTCAAGTCATGCCACGATCCTGTCGCTGTTGGACATCCTGGCATTCGGCGGACTCGGGCACTGATCTCGAGGCAGTTCTGGTGGCCCTCAATCCGCAAGGATGTCCAGGCTTATGTCTCGACGTGCGACACTTGTGCACGCTCGAAAGTCCCTCGACATAAGCCGTTTGGATACTTGCAGCCCCTCCCGACGGCATCGCGACCCTGGTCTCTGGTGACGATGGACTTTATCACCGACCTCCCCGAGTCCAACGGCAAGACTTGCATCTTTGTCGTCGTCGATAGCCTGACCAAGATGGCCCACTTCCTTCCCTGTCGGTCCCTCCCAAGTGCCGAGGAAACAGCGTCGCTGTTCCTCGACAACATCTTCCGTCTCCACGGTCTCCCGGACAACATCGTCTCGGACCGAGGAAGCCAGTTCACCTCGCGGTTCTGGCAGGCCCTGTGCTCAGAACTCGGCATCAAGACCAGTCTGTCCACGGCGTTCCACCCCCAAACCGATGGACAGACTGAGCGGGTCAACCAAGTCATCAACCAGCATCTCCGCTGCTACACCTCGTACCAGCAGGATGACTGGGCGATGCTGCTCCCGCTCGCCGAGTTCTCATACAACAACCTCGAGCACACCTCGACCAAGGCCTCCCCGTTCCTGGCGACTTACGGCTTCAACCCTCGATTCGAGTCTCCGGTCCTTCCTTCCAGCCTCGATGTCCCCTCCGCGACCGACCGAGTCGAACACCTTCAGCACAACTTGGCGTTGCTGAAGGAGAACCTCGAGAAGGCCAAGGCGGACTACAAGCGCTTTGCGGATGCCCACAAGTCCGACGCTCCCAAGTTCGCTCCTGGCGATCAAGTCTGGGTCCTAACACGCAACATCAAGACCACCCGTCCAAGCAAGAAGTTGGACTACCAGCGCATCGGACCCTACAAGATCGTCGAAGCCATCGGTTCCCTCGCCTTCCGCCTCGACCTTCCCAAGGATCTCAAGATCCATCCGGTGTTCCATGTCTCCCTCCTTGAGCCCCACAAGTCGAACACCCTCCCCGGCCGCATCCAAGACCCTCCTCCGCCAGTCCGCGTCGACGACCACTTGGAGTATGAAGTCCAGGAGATCCTCGACTCCAAGCTGGTCCGCGGTAAGTTGAGCTATTTCGTTGATTGGAAGGGCTACTCGACTGATCATCGCAGCTGGGAGCCCGCCAACTACGTTAACGCTCCCGACAAGATAGCCGACTTCCACCGCCGGTACCCCGACAAGCCTGGACTTATTGTTCGCAGGAGTGGCCGTAGTTTGGGGAGGGGATGATGTGATGATCATGCACGTTGGGAACACGTGTGGACTGCTGCGCGTGATGCACCGTGAGTCATGTTTGTTTGTCTTGGCGTGTATTCCCTGATTGGCTGGCGCCGATGACTCTTACTTCGCCTCCGACTGCGCTGTGCTTCGCCCCTCTCTCTAGCAGCTCCGCCTCCCTCGCACCCCCATCTCGTCCCTCGTTTGTCGCTCCACCCCTCTCGCCCACTTTCGCCCTTCGGTTTCCCTCTTGGCTATAAAGCCCCTCCTTTCTTGCACCCATTTTGTATCTGCAGTTCGAACAACACTTGTTGTTATCTGATAAGTCGTAATATAGCTTATCGTTGTTCGCCAAGCACCTGGTCGTCCAGTGTCGTTGCTTGTCGTGGTCCTCACAGTGACTCCGGGATCGGGAGTGGCTTCAGCAGTCCGTACGGTGCGTGGCGTGCTGGCTTGGCTCTGCAGCACGTCTCGCAGGACTGCACGTACTTGCGCACCGTGGCGGCCATCTTGGGAAACCAGTAGTTCCTGCTCAGGAGCTCCAGTGTTTTCTCCCTCCCAAAATGGCCCGCCGTCTTTGAGTCGTGGCCATCCCACAGCACTTCAAGCTGCAGCTCGGTGGTTGGGACATACAGCAACCCGTCTCGGAAGAGGAGTCCATCTCGGAGGCGGAAGGCATGGAATCGCGGGTTGGTCAGGTTTGCGATTACTTCCTGGGCATAGGGGTCAGTCTGTTGAACTGCCTTGACCTTCTCCTCGAATGCCGACAGTGCTATCACCTGAAGGGCAGCGATTCTGAGGCGACTTGCATCCAGCAGCACTTGGCGCTGCTGTGTGTAAGCCGGCTCGTCCGGCTTGATCTCCAGCTGGGGCTTCCTGGAGAGGGCGTCGGGCACGACCATCTCCCTTCCAGGCTTGTACACGATCTCGTAGTCAAACTCGGACAGGAACATCGCCCATCGCGCTTGGCGACGGTTGAGCATGCGACTGGTGGTGAAGTACACCAGGTTCTTGTGGTCACTGTGGACCACCACCTTGTGCTTGGATCCGGAGAGGAAGTGCCTCCACTCCTTGAGTGCCGTGACAATGGCAAGCATCTCCTTGTCGTACACTTCGTAGTTGATCTCTGGTGCCGTCAGCTTGCGTGACATGTACGAGATCGGATGCATCGACTCGTCGGGTCCAAGCTGGCAGAGCACGGCTCCCAAAGCATAGTCGCTGGCGTCTGTCTCAACAACGAATGGCTTATCCGGGTCTGGGTGTGCGAGCACAGGTGCCGTCGTGAAGGCTTGCTTCAGCAGATCGAATGCTTCCTGAGCCGTGGGAGACCACTCGAAACTCCCCGAGTTGCCCGTCAGGGCGTGCAGTGGGGTAGCTATCTTGCTGAAGTCGTGGATGAATGTCCTGTAGTAATTGGCAAGACCCAGGAACATCTGCAATTGCTTCACAGACTGGGGCGGGACCCAGTCGAGGACACCTTGCACCTTGCGGGGATCCATCTTGATGCCCTCGGTGTTGACAATGTGTCCCAGGAACTCGACTTCGTCCGTGTCGAAATGGCACTTCTCGAGCTTGCAGTACAGTCCATTGCGGCGGAGCTGTTCCAGGACAGCACGCACATGGTCTTCGTGTTGCTCGGGGTCCTCGGAGTAAATGAGAATGTCATCCAAGTACACAGCCACACAGTGTCCCAGATCCTTCATGACATGATCCATGAACGCCTGGAATGTGGCCGGCGCACCTTGCAGCCCGAATGGCATCACCAAGTATTCGAACTGCCCCAAAGGGCAAGTGAAACTGGTGAGCCACTCGTGGCCCTCGGCGATCCTCACGAGGTTGTACGCCCCTCGGAGGTCCAGCTTGGTGAAGACTCGGGCGCTTCGGATCTTCCTGAACAGGTCTCGAATGTTTGGGAGTGGGTAGAACTGCTTCTTGCATGCTTGGTTCAAACGGCGGTAGTCGACGCACAGCCGTAGCTCGCCGGATTTCTTCTTCACGAACAGAATTGGAGCGGCAACCGGGGAGGTGCTCCGGCGAATGAATTCCTTGTCAAGGTTCTCCTTGACATAGTCTTGCAGTGCCTGCATCTCCAACTCTGTGAGGGGGTACACCGGGCCACGGACCGGGTGCTTGTCCGGGTCGACCAGCTCGACGCGGTGGTCCCACGGTCGGTGGTCGGGCAAGTGGTCAGCCTGTTGCTTGCTGAACACATCGTTGTAGTCTTCGTATTTGTCTGGGAGCGGGAGGTCTGTTTCCGGAGTTGCGGTGCTCAAGGCTCCAATCAGGACTGGCTGGCCCCGCTTGAGCATTCTCTTGAGGCCCGCGGCGCTGACGAACGACACATGAGGCAAGGTGGGCACGCTCGGAGCGTCTTGTGCGCTCTCGGTATCTGGCTCGGAGGGTGCAGAGTCCGGAGGCAACGACTGACTTGGCTCCGTTGGGAGCGATACGGTTTCGGACCGACACACCTCTTGGCAATGACTGGATGTGAATCGGATGATCTTCTTGCCCCAACGTATCCAAGGCTCGTGGGATTGCAGCCACGGGTAGCCCAGGATAACTTGGTGGTATGGGGACTTGATGATCTTGAAGGTGATGACTTCCTTGTGGCTATCGATGTCCATCACAAGGGGCAAGGTCTCGTGCGAGATGCCCCCGGATGTGAGTGGTTGGCCATCGATGGCCCGTCCATCAATGGGGCTGTCCAAGCATCGGAGTGGAACTTGGTGGCGTTGGGCAAAGTCAGCATCCATGCAGTTCAGCTGGGCCCCAGAGTCGATGAAGGCCTTGGCGGTAAACTGGGACTCTTGGGATTGGCAAGATACGGGAATCTCAAAGCACATTGGTGAAGTACCACTCGAGAGGCTGCTGATGAGTGCACGCTCTGCATGGGTAGGGTCAGGAGGTTTGTTGTTGGAGTCCGGCGGGGCTCCTGATGCAGCCGCCGGACTCAGCGAAAACCCTGCTGTTGCTTCTCAGGGCAGTGCTTTGCGATATGGCCTTTGCCTCCACAATAGAGGCAGAGGCCCAAGCGACGACGTCGGTCGCGCTCGTCGATGGCCAGCTTACCCTTCGCTGCGGGCTGCGGGCCAAGAGGTGCCTTTAAGGCGTCCACTTCCATTGGAGTGGGTTCGGCCGAGGCGTAGGCGTTGGTCGGGAATCTTGAGCTTGCGCGGGGGGCGGGCTGGTAGCGGCGCTCTGCACGTTGTTCTTGACGGCGCTCGTACAGGCGGTTGTCGATCGATATTATGTGTTCGACAAGGTCGTCGAGGTTGAACGGCTCTCGGGACTTGGCGAGCTCGTCCTTGACCTCTGGGTGCAGACCACGGCGGAGGGCAAAGCGGAGGGCCGCGTCGTTCCAGTCCGTGTCGACTGCGAGGCGACGGAACTCGGCGATGTAGCTGGCGGCCGATCGGGTTCCTTGGGTGAGCGTGTCTAGGGCTCTCTCGGCTGACTTGGTTCGATCGGGGTCACCGAACGAGGCGTCGAGGCGGCGGACAAACTCCTCGAAGTTGTCCAGCACCATGGCGTCGTTGCGCTCCAGCACCGGAGCGAACCATGCTGCTGCAGTTTCGCGAAGGAAACTGGCAGCGAACATGACCTTGAGGCGCTCGGTGCTGTAGCGGCGAGGTTGGACCGAGTAAATCAAGCGCAGGTGGTTCAAGAACGAACGAGTCTCCGAACGGCGACCCGAGAACATGGGTGGGTCAGCCATCCGTGGCTCGTTGGGAGCCTGGGGAAGTTGGGCGAGGAAGTTGCCCAGCGCGGCGTGCTGCTGGGCATTGGGAACTTGGGCTTGCTGGAGGGCAGCGTATGCGTGCTGCAACTGACCGAACTGCTCGTGCAGTTGCTGATAGGCAGCGAACAGTTGGTTGGCATCGGGGGGAGGAGGAGCTTCAGCCTCCATCGGCGGGACGTCGGGATTGTACATGGTTAACAGAGAGACAGGGCACAGGGCACAGGGCAAGGCAAGGCAAGGCAAGGCAAGGCAAGGCAAGGCAAGGCAAGGCAAGGCAAGGCAAGGCAAGGCAAAAGGAGGGGAGACGACAAACTGTAACAGGACTGGGGACTGGACGAGAGCGGACGGACTGGAGTGAGCGGGTAACGACTGGTTTACTAGGCGAAGGACGGTGTTGTCGTCTCGCCGGTTTATTTTCGGCGGGCGACGCCTTGCATTTACATCCCTGGGGGGTAGCGGACCGGCTTGCCTGCGCTCCTTGGCGCGGGCTAAGCCCCCTCGGGATGCCTTCCGGGTCGTCCCGGAGCTCCCTGTCCGCGTGCCCATTACAGCTCCTGCCTCGTTCCAAGCCTTCGTCAACGATGTCCTCCGTGAATACCTTGACCAGTTCGTGGTCGTCTACCTGGACGACATCCTGATCTACTCCTCCGATCCTACCGAGCACGAGGCTCATGTCAAGAAAGTCCTGACCAAGCTCCAAGACGCCGGACTCTCACTCAAGCTTGAAAAGTGTGAGTTCGACCAGTCCTCCGTCGCCTTCCTCGGGTTCATCATCTCGCCCGATGGAATCTCCATGGATCCCGACAAGGTCAAGGCCATCCAGGAGTGGGAGATCCCTCGATCTGCCCACGACATCCAAGTCTTCCTCGGCCTGGCGAACTTCTACCGTCGGTTCGTCAAGGATTATTCCAAGATCGCCACCCCGCTGACGGACCTCCTGAAGAAGGACATCAAGTTCTCCTGGTCTCCCTCGGCCCAAACGTCATTCCTGAAGCTTAAGGAATGCCTGAGCACCGGTCCTGTCCTCCGCCACTTCGACCCCGAGCGTCAGTGCGTCATCGAAGCCGACGCATCTGACTATGCTCTTGGTGCTGTTCTCAGTCAGCGCGACGACGAAGGCCTCCTCCACCCCGTGGCCTTTTACTCCCGGAAGCTGCTCGATGCGGAAATGAATTATCAAATCTATGATAAGGAACTTCTCGCCATCGTCGCAGCCTTCAAGCAATGGAGACACTACCTCGAGTTCTCCTCCCAAGCCACCGAGGTCGTCACCGACCACAAGAACCTCGAATACTTCCAGACCTCCCGCAACCTCAGCCGTCGCCAAGTCCGTTGGTCCGAGATCCTTGGCGACTACAACTTCGTCATCAGGTATCGACCCGGAACCCTCAACAATGCCGCCGACGCCCTCTCCCGCAAGGACAAGTTCCCTAAGGAGGGGGGTGACTCCCGTAGCTCCCCGAACACCCAGACCCTGCTGCCACCAAAACTCTTCGTTTCCGCCCTCCGAGCTGTTCCCGTTGCCCCCGAGTCCGAGGATATCGCCGTCCTCATCAAGTCAAGCCTCAAGAAGGACTCTACCTTTGGTCCGATCCTGTCCCAAGTCCTCAAGAACCCTGCCTCCTGTCCCGGCTACTCCGTCGACAACGACCTTCTGCTCTTTGAAGGTCTCGTCTGCGTCCCCGATGTCCCCGAGCTCAAGCGCAAGATTCTCGTCGAGTGCCACGACTCGCCGACTGCCGGCCACTTCGGCGTCGCCAAGACCTTTGAGCTCGTCTCCCGGACCTTCCACTGGCCGACCATGCGTCGCTACATCAAGGAGTATGTCTCCGGATGCGACACCTGCCAGCGGAACAAGCACTCCCGTCACAAGCCCTACGGACTCCTTGCCTCGCTCCCTGTTCCCGATCGCCCTTGGTCTTCTGTTTCGGTCGACTTCATCACCCAGCTCCCCGAATCCTCCGGACACACAGCCATCTGTGTGTTTGTCGACCGATTCACCAAGATGGCCCACTTCGTCCCGTCAAGCAACGAGGCCAACGCCGAGGACACTGCTCGGATGTTTGTCGAGCATGTCTTCACCAAGCACGGTCTTCCAGACGATATCGTCTCAGACCGAGGATCTACCTTTGCCTCCAAGTTCTTCCAAGCCGTCCTGACCCGCCTCAAGATCAAGCACAAGATGTCGACTGCCTTCCATCCGCAGACCGACGGCCAGACCGAGCGGGTCAACGCCATCCTCGAGCAGTACCTCCGCTGCTTCATCAACTTCCAGCAAGACGACTGGGCCCAGCTCCTCCCTCACGCCGAGTTCACCTACAACAACACCTCTCAAGCAACCCTCGGCTGCTCCCCCTTCTTCGCCTACACCGGCTACCACCCTCGTTTTTCCGTCGCCCTTCCCCGCACCACCAAGAATGCCTCCGTCGCCGACGATCAAGCCCGAGCCATTCACTCCCTCCACGATGAACTCAAGTTCAACATCGCCCTTGCCCAGGACTCCCAAGCCAAGTTCTACGACCCCGGCCACTCCCCTTCCCCTCCGTTCAAGGTTGGAGACCGAGTCTGGCTCTCCGCCAAGAACATCAAGACCCAGCGACCCACGGCCAAGCTCGACCACACCAAGCTTGGGCCGTTCAAGATCGTCGCTCAAGTCGGTTCCCGCGCTTTCAAGTTGGACTTGCCCTCGTCCATGCGCATCCATCCTGTGTTCCACGTCTCCCTGCTCGAGCCCGCCGCCGATGACAAGATCCCAGGTCGAATCATCCCGCCCCCTCCACCCATCCAAGTCGACGGCCACGACGAATGGGAAGTCGAACAGATCCTGGACTCCAGGCTGTTCCGAGGTAAGCTCCAGTATCTTGTGCACTGGCGTGGCTACACGGTGATGGATTGCACCTGGGAGCCCGCCAGCAATCTTGCACATTGTCCGGAGCCTGTCGCAGCCTACCACTCCTCTCATCCCTCGAAGCCTGGCCCTCTCGGAGCTCGGGCCTTGAGAGGGGGGTAGTGTCATGAACACCCTCTGCCTTTGCCCTCTTCCTTCCTTTGCCTTTGCCCTTTCCTTTCTGTTTGCCCGTCTTAGTGCTTTCCCTTCCTTCTGTTTGTTGTCTTCCCGCCAGCACGCGCGCTGCCTGTGTTCCGTTCCCGCTCCCTTACTGTTGGTCATGGGTTACGCCCACGACGCCGCCTCGACGCCGCCTGACGCCTTGGCGCCGCCATGCCGCCGCCACTGACGCCCGCTGACTCACGGATCCCGAGTCACGGCCGCCACCTGCTTCGCTCGCTGCTTCGCCCTCCCCGCCGCTGCTTCGCTCCTGCCCCCTCGCTCTGCAGCGTCGATCCTTGGCGCTCGCATAAATAGCCCTCCGACCAGCCTCTGTCTTTTGCCTTCGTCTTGCCACTTTGTATTTTTAGTATCCTCAGCCTTGGATCTAGAATAAAACTTTGGCTTCACACTTGACACTCTGTGTCCCAGTCCAGTCCCCGCTCCTCTCCCTACGTTCGAGTCTTGCATTAGGACTCTTGCGCACTTCCCTGCTTGCCCCGTTGTCCAGTCTTGACAGACAGGACTAGGAAAGGGGCGGGGCTAGGAGCGGAAGATACCAAGCAGGTGGTATCAGTAGAAGAGAGTTCGAACAAAGTGTAAGGAGTGAACAAGCGCAAGGACGAAGACCAAGTGCTTGGTATGAGCTTTATTAGCTTTTAGCCCCGAACACCAAAGAACAAGTTTTGTTCGAACTGGTGTTCAACATAGGCTCAGACATGCAGGGCTATTTATAGACCGGGAGAAGGTCGAGGGGCAAAAGTGGGCGAGAAGGGTGGAGCATCACAGAGAAGCGAGAAGGGGGTGCGAGAGTGGCTGGTGTGCAAGCGAGAGAGGCTTGGCACAGCCCGGGGACATGTGCCGAGCGGTGGGGGAGGCAGGAAACCAGTAGACGCGGGTGGCAACGGCGCGTGCTCATGCATGGGGGCAAACAAACACGTGGGGACTCATGATTGGTGCGGAGGGCGAGAGCATGCGGGACAATCTCATTGGTCCGTTGTGATGCTGGTCATCACAATGGCGAGCAACTCCTTGTCATGCACATCGTAGCGACTCTCGTTGGGCAGCAGCTTTCGGGAGTGGAAGGCTACGGGGCGTAGCACATCCTCCCCGTCCGGCTGCGAGAGTACTGCTCCGATGGCAAAGTCGGACGCATCAGTCTCGACCACAAATGGGGCATCCATCCTGGGATGTGCAAGGACGGGTGCGGACGTAAAGGCTTGTTTGAGTGAGTCGAATGCATGCTGTGCCTTGGGTGTCCACGCAAAGGGGATGTCCTTGCGAGTAAGTTCGTTGAGCGGGATTGCCACGGAGGAGTATGCGTTGATGAATTGTCGGTAGAAATTTGCAAATCCCAGGAACCGTTGCACTCCCTTGACCGAGTGGGGAGGCTTCCATTCGATAACAGACTGGACTTTGGCCGGGTCCATGCTGATACAGCCTGTAGATACGACATAACCAAGGAATTCGACCTCTTGGCAATCGAAGTGACACTTTTCGAGCTTGCCGAAGAGCCCGTGGCTTCTGAGGCGAGAGAGGACTTCCCGGACGTGTTGATCGTGTGTCTTCTGTGATGGCGAGAACACCAAAATGTCATCCAAATAGACGACCACATAGGTGTCTAGGAGGTCACGGAACACATCGTTAAGGAAATGCTGAAACACGGCGGGTGCATTCGTGAGCCCAAAGGGCATCACTAAGTACTCGAAGAGGCCGAACGGGGTGCGGAAGGCTGTTTTCCATTCGTCGCCTGCACGGATGCGTACAAGGTTGTACGCACCGCGCAGGTCGATTTTCGAAAACACCTTTGCCCCGCTCAGGCGCTCGAGCAGTGCGGGAATCAGTGGAAGCGGATACCGGTTCCGAACTGTGATCTTGTTCAGGCTTCTGTAGTCAACACACAAGCGCAGTGTGCCGTCTTTCTTCCGAACGAATAGGACAGGGGAAGCCGCGGGAGACTTGGACGGGCGAATGAATCCCTTCGCAAGATTCTCGTCCAAGTACTCCCGTAGTGCTTTCGTTTCTTCCACCGACAGATTGTAAATGGGACCGAAAGGGGGGGACTTGTCGGGGACGAGGTCGATGCTGCAATCGTATGGGCGGTGATCGGGCAGTCGGTCTGCCTTTCCCTTACTGAACACATCGGCAAAGTCACCGTACTTCTCCGGCAATGTAGCTGGAGGATTGCTTCCTCCAGTTGGGTGAGAGGCGGCAACAACGATGGGAGCCGTCGGGATATCGACGGTCCCGGCCGCCCAGTCGACTGTGGGATTGTGCTGGTGAAGCCAAGGCAAGCCAAGCACAACTGGCGCGTGCGGGCTGGGCATGAGGTCGAGCACGAGGGGCTGCTCGTGGCCGCCGACCGCAATCGTCAGCGGCTCGGTCTCTTCGGTGATCGTGGGAAGGGCGTGTCCGTCGATGCCTTCCGCAGCCAGTGGCTTGTCTTTGGTGTGGATGGCAAGTCCCACTTCCTTGGCAAACGTGGGATCGATCAAGCATGCGGAGCATCCGCTGTCGACCATGGCGAGCGTTGGGGCCACGAGGTCACCTTGTTGGAGCTGGATGGGGATAAGGAACAGCTTGGAGTCTTGGCGGCGTGCAATCATTGACAAAGCGGCAACCATATGCACGCAGTCGGGGTCGGGCGTGTCGCCACCACCATGCGGGGGGCATGTGGTGGGGGCGGTGTTGGCTGTGAGGGGCGTGCTGCCAGGTGGGGGAGCATGTGGGGGGACTGGGGCATGGGAAGTCTGCTTTGGGAAGTGGATGGGCAGGTTGCTGGACTCGAGGATGGGTGGGTGCATGAGGTAACGGAGGTCCACCTTGGCCCGAGGGCAAGTGGTAGCGGCGGTGGTCGAGGTGTTTGAGAGCGGCGCATGCTCTTGGACGGGTCGAATGGTCTGGGGCTGGGGGGCGGCCTGGAAGAACGAGGCGGGGCTGGGTTGCGGGATGGGTACGGGTCGGGGAGTTAGGGCAGGTTGGGCCTTGGGATGGGCGGTAGCAATTGGTCTTTGAGGTTTGGAAAAGACTTTATTGCTGACATTGTCGGTCAGCGCCAGAGCAGCGGCCCTTAGAGGCTCTGGCGCATGTCGTTTCCCGACTCGGTGTTGGTTCGGCGGTTGGGGCAGGCCTTGACAAAGTGTCCGGCCTCCCCGCAGTACAGGCAGAGATTATTGGCTCTGCGATGTCTGCGTTCGGCTTCGCGGGAGGCCGAACCGGAGCCGGGGACTTGAGCCACCAAGGGGTCGTCTTGGGCTTCCTTGAATCCTGCGGGTGGAGGCAGCTCGAGGTTGGGACGGCGAGGGCGGCGGTCCTCCTCGAGACGGCGCTGGTAGATGCGGGCGTCGAGGCGAGTCGCCACTTCGATGAGCTCTTCAAGCGTGGCAGGCAGCTCGCCTCGAATCGCGAGCATGTCTTTGACGTCGGTGTTGAGCCCGCGGTAAAACTGGGCGATCAGAGCCTGTTCGTCCCAGTGGATCTCCGCTTGGAGGAGCTGGAACTCAGAGGCGAAGATCGCAACAGACCGCTTGCCTTGGGTGAGGCGCATGATAGCGCCTTCAGACCGGACGACGGAGTGCGGGTCGCCAAAACGAGCTTCGAGCTGGCGAACGAAGGTGGCAATGTAGGAGATGGTATCTCCGACGCTGTGCTGCGCGTACTGCGCGTACTGCGCGGCGCAGTGGGTCGTGACCTGTGCTGCGCTTTGCGTTTTCACGCACCGCAGGCAGGCCACCGCAGGGTATACCTGCGGGTTGCCCCCGTTCCCCCCGTTTGTCTGGAGTTCGGTTTTATCGTGAATAAACGTAAGTGCTCCCCGAGCTCACCCGTCCGCTAGAGTAGCCTAGCACCGCCCTGTTCTGCCCCGTCCTGTCTTGTCTTGTACCCCCTCCCTCCCCGTCTTGCCCCAACGTCCCAGTAGTGGACGTTACATGGTAGCATCGGAAATCCTCGTCTTGTTTTCGTCCTGTTTGTCCTCTTTCTAGATCCTCAAGCTGGATCCCGCCTCTCTTGCCGACCGACTCTCCTCTCTGTCCCTGGAGCCTGCCCCTGCCATGAGCAACCCCCGCCCACTTCCGGAAGCCTTCCTCAAGACCTTCCGTGCCCCAGTGTTTACTGGGAAGAGCCGCTCCTCCTCGGTGGAGGACTGGCTGCAGCAACTCGAGGACTACCTCGATGCTGCCCAAGTCGCCCCCACCCACCACATCGTCGCCGCCAAGCTCTGCTTAAAGGACCAGGCGTACCGTTGGTACCGCCGCCAAGGGTTCGACGAGCAGAGCGAAGGTGTGTTTGACGACTTCAAGGACCGCCTCCGTCGCCGCTTCGGCAGCCCCAATGCTGAACTCATTGCCCGTGACAAGCTATACTCTCTCGTGCAGCGTGGTTCTGTGACCCGCTACATCGAGGAGTTTGAAGACCTCTCCTCCCAGATTGAGGAGCTGGGCTCTGCTGATGCGATGTACCTCTTCCAGAAGGGCCTCAAGCCCAAGATCAGAGAGTACATCGCCAGCAACCCTGATGCCCGCAAGTCCCTGGACGTGATGATGGACGTTGCCGAGAACCTCGACAACGTCCAGTACCATGGCCGCCAGTTCTACCCGCAGCTGGCAGGCGGCCATCGGTCTCATCACGTCCCAGCCCGTCCGCCTCGCCCGGCCCCGCCCGCAAGACCCATGCCTGAGCCCATGGACGTTGACGTCAACGCCATGGAGGCTCGTGGCCCTCCCCGCTCCCGGTTCCAGCAAGCTGCCACTGTCTCCCCCAAGGACAGACAGAAGCAGGAGGACCTCCGCCATGGTTCCTGCTTCTTCTGTCACCGACCGGGACACCAGGCCAAGGAGTGCCCCATGAAGTCGGGAAACGGCCGACCCTACTAGGTGGCTCTGGAGCCCTAGTAGGAGACCAACGCCGTGGATTGCTCAATGCAGTCCACGCGTCTCCAGAGGAAGTTCACCTCGCCCCCTCCCCCGAAGGAGAAACAAACCAAGTGTTGTGCGTCGTGCGAGAGGTGCATGGTGGCGCAAGCCGCCTGCCTCTCCACGAACGTGAAGAGAAAACCAAAATTGAAAACCAAAACAAAAAAGAAAATCAAGAACCCTTGAGGGACAGGACCGCCTGTGCCCTCACCCCTGTCAAGTCGTGTGTGTCGGATGCTTCCGACATGTGTCCGCAAGCCGTGGACGTCGTGTGCAATGGCGTGCTGACGCCGCAGGCCCCCGCAATGGCCGAACCCTATCCAAAATGTCCGAGTGGCCGTGATGAAGCCAACCAAGACCAAGTGTCGCCCGTTCCCCCAAGTCAAGTCATGGTGCAGGAGGCTGTGCAGGAGGACCATGAAGAGTCCCTGCTGTACCTCCCTGCCACCGTCCAAGGTCACACCGTCCGAATGATGGTGGACTCTGGAGCAAGCTGCAACTTTGTCAGCAGACGCTTGCTCCAGGAGCTCAACATACATGCAACCAAGAAGAAGTCGCCGATGAGTGTGGCGCTTGCAGACGATCGTGTGCAGCAGTGCACACACCAAGTGGTCCTGCGAGTGGCCCTCCATCCCAAGTACCATCCTGTCCTGTTGTTCCAAGTGATCGACACCAAGTTCGATGCCATCCTCGGCATGAGCTGGCTTGCTCGTGCCGAGCCGACTCCAGTCGTCGACTGGAAAGGCCGCACTGTCCGTGTTGGCCCTGACATTGTCCTGCAGGGCATGGCCTCACCCAACATGCCACCTCTCCTCTCAGCCATGCAATTCAAGAGGCTGATCAAGAAGGACACGTCGTTCCTCTGTGTCGTGCGTGAGGTCGACGACACCGACCAAGCCGGTCCCGGTCCCCCGCCTGTGGTGACCAAGCTGCTCGACGAGTACAAGGACGTATTCCCCGACCAGTTGCCACAATGCCTGCCACCCCAACGCACCGTCGATCATCGCATCGACATCGAACCAGGCTCGTCGCCTCCGTCAAGACCGACGTACCAACTGTCGCTGACGGAGATGGACGAACTCAAGCGCCAGTTGGATGACCTCCTCGCCCATGGGTTCATCCGCCCGAGCCAGTCACCGTATGGTGCACCAGTGCTCTTTGTCAAGAAGAAAGAAGGTGATCTCAGGATGTGCGTCGACTATCGCGCACTAAACAAACAGACCATCAAGAACACCTACCCGTTGTAACGTCCACTACTGGGACGTTGGGGCAAGACGGGGAGGGAGGGGGTACAAGACAAGACAGGACGGGGCAGAACAGGGCGGTGCTAGGCTACTCTAGCGGACGGGTGAGCTCGGGGAGCACTTACGTTTATTCACGATAAAACCGAACTCCAGACAAACGGGGGGAACGGGGGCAACCCGCAGGTATACCCTGCGGTGGCCTGCCTGCGGTGCGTGAAAACGCAAAGCGCAGCACAGGTCACGACCCACTGCGCCGCGCAGTACGCGCAGTACGCGCAGCACAGCGTCGGAGATACCATCTCCTACACTCCCACACTTAAGAAGGCTTCCTGCGAGGAGCCCTGCGTGTGCTCTTTATTTGGGGCTCCTCGAGGTGTTTACCGTATTTACTCAGCTCCTCGGGTGCATGGGACAAGTCCTCCAGTGTTTGCCATGTGTTGCCCGAGTGTGGGTAACCAACCCACTTGACATAAAACCGAAGTGACCCATCAGCCACTTTCTTGTGCCTCACGATCCTTTCGACTTCATATTCTTGAGTATAGTATTGTCCGAGGTCGTCTTCCAGTGGTGCGTCGTCCGGGACACCTTCGTCGGCGTCGGGGAACTGTGCTGGACTGCGGGTCGTGTGGCGACGCAGCTTGGACACATGGAAGACAGGATGGAGCTTGCTTCCAGGTGGCAAGTCCAACAGGTAGTTGAGGGGACTGGGTCGGGCCGCTATCTTGAACGGTCCTCGGTACTTGGGCAACAACTTCTTTGACTGGGCTTCGGGGACCTTGATGTTGTCGGCGTCCAGGTAGACAAGGTCTCCAACTTCAAAGGAGACATCCTGGTGTCGGCGGTCGTAGTACTTCGCCATCACTTGTTGCGCATCCGTGAGCGCGTCGGCGATCATCTTGTGTCGGACTTGATGATCTTTGACAAAGGCACTTGGTTTGGGAGGCAATCCAGCCGTGGACTCGGTCAGTGTCAAGGAGGTGGGAACATCAGGCTGGAATCCGTAGAGCGCCTCAAAGGGGCTCAAGCCAGTTGTGCTCGACTTGGCGGTGTTGTATGCAAACTCTGCATGACTCAGCTGTATGTCCCAGTCGTCTTGGCTGGTCGAGGCGTATGTCCTCAGGTATTGCTCGAGGGTGCGGATCGTCCGCTCGGACTGTCCATCCGTTTGTTGGTGGTGCGAGGTTGACATGTTCAGCTTGGTGCCGAGATGGTCGAACAGACTTGTCCAAAACAAGGAGGTGAATCGGGGGTCTCGATCACTGACGATGGACTTTGGGAGGCCGTGGTGCTTGAACACATGCTTGAAGAACAGCAGTGCAAGGTCAGGCGCGGAGCATGTCGTCTGGCACGGCACAAAGTGTGCCATCTTGCTGAACCTGTCGACAAAGACAGCGATTGCATCGTGGTCCAACTTGGTCGTCGGTAGATGCGTGATGAGATCCATGGACATGCTGGTCCAGGGGCGGTCGGGAACAGGCAGGGGTTGCAGCAATCCTTGCTCTCGGGTCGTGCGTGACTTGACCATCTTGCAGGTATGGCAGGACTCGATGTACTTCTCGACGGTGCGCTTCATTCCAGGCCAGTATGCGACTTTGGCCAGTCGGTCGTATGTCTTCTCGACTCCAAAGTGTCCAGCGAGGGGCGAGTCGTGGACCTCTTGGAGCAACTTGGTCTTCAACGACGGAATGTCCGGCACACAGACACGGCTGTCCTTCTTCAGGAGGAGCAGGCCATCACGCACTGTGTACTCGGATGATTCGTCGTCCTTGGGGAGCTTAGACACCTTTCGGAACAGTTCTCCGAACTGTTTGTCGTTGGCGATGTTGTCTCGGACAACATCCAGCATCGTGTTGTCGACACTGACAGTCGACTCGTACAGTGACGCCAATTGGTAGTCGGGGCGTCGGGACAGTGCGTCAGGCACCACATTGAGTTTGCCTTTCTGGTATACAACCTCGTAGTTGTACTCGGCGAGGAACTCCATCCATCGCGCTTGGCGTCGGCTCAGGTTCTTCTTGGTGTCGAGGTAACGCAGTGACTGGTGGTCCGTCACAATCTTGAAGGGCTTGGCGGTACCGTGGAGGTACACTCGGAACTTCTGCAGCGCGTAGATGATCGCAAGCTGCTCCTTCTCGTGCACGGGATAGTTGATCTCGTGTTGGGACAGTTTGCGCGACTCGAAGGCAACGGGCCTTCCCTCCTGCATCAAAACAGCTCCCACCGCAAAGTCGGAGGCGTCGGTGTGCACGGAGACATCCGTGTTCGGGTCGAACACAGCGAGGACAGGAGCGTTCGTCAAGGCGTGCTTGAGGGTCTCGAACGCTTGGCGTTGTGGGTGGTCCCACACGAAGGGGCACTCTTTGCGGAGTAGGTCTGTGAGTGGACCGGCAGTGCGCGCCAGATCGGGGATGAATCGGCGGTAGTAGTTGACGAGACCGAGAAACGACTGCACGTCAGAGACGCATGCGAGCGGCGGCCACTCGACCACAGACTTGACCTTGGCGGGGTCGACTTCGATTCCTCTTCCTGAGACAACGTGTCCCAGGAACGGGACTTGATTCTTGAAGAACTCACACTTGGACAGTTTGGCATACAACTTGTGCTCGCGTAGCTTGGCCAGCACGCGGGCGACATGACCTTCATGGGTCGCTTCATCCTTGCTGTACACAAGGATATCATCCAGGTACACGATGACAGAGTTGTCGAGCTCTTGGCGGAACACATCGTTCATCAGCTGCATGAACGTGGCAGGTGCGTTCGTCAATCCGAACGGCAGCACTAGGAACTCGTACAGTCCGTAGCGAGTCCTGAAGGCGGTCTTGTGGACATCATCCTCGTGGATGCGGATCTGATGGTAGCCTGAGCGGAGGTCTATCTTGCTAAAGACCTTTGCTCCACTCAGACGATCCATCAACTCGTCGATCCTGGGCAACGGGTAGGTGTTCTTGATGGTCTGTTTGTTTAGTGCGCGATAGTCGACGCACATCCTGAGATCACCTTCTTTCTTCTTGACAAAGAGCACTGGTGCACCATACGGTGACTGGCTCGGGCGGATGAACCCATGGGCGAGGAGGTCATCCAACTGGCGCTTGAGTTCGTCCATCTCCGTCAGCGACAGTTGGTACGTCGGTCTTGACGGAGGCGACGAGCCTGGTTCGATGTCGATGCGATGATCGACGGTGCGTTGGGGTGGCAGGCATTGTGGCAACTGGTCGGGGAATACGTCCTTGTACTCGTCGAGCAGCTTGGTCACCACAGGCGGGGGACCGGGACCGGCTTGGTCGGTGTCGTCGACCTCACGCACGACACAGAGGAACGACGTGTCCTTCTTGATCAGCCTCTTGAATTGCATGGCTGAGAGGAGAGGTGGCATGTTGGGTGAGGCCATGCCCTGCAGGACAATGTCAGGGCCAACACGGACAGTGCGGCCTTTCCAGTCGACGACTGGAGTCGGCTCGGCACGAGCAAGCCAGCTCATGCCGAGGATGGCATCGAACTTGGTGTCGATCACTTGGAACAACAGGACAGGATGGTACTTGGGATGGAGGGCCACTCGCAGGACCACTTGGTGTGTGCACTGCTGCACACGATCGTCTGCAAGCGCCACACTCATCGGCGACTTCTTCTTGGTTGCATGTATGTTGAGCTCCTGGAGCAAGCGTCTGCTGACAAAGTTGCAGCTTGCTCCAGAGTCCACCATCATTCGGACGGTGTGACCTTGGACGGTGGCAGGGAGGTACAGCAGGGACTCTTCATGGTCCTCCTGCACAGCCTCCTGCACCATGACTTGACTTGGGGGAACGGGCGACACTTGGTCTTGGTTGGCTTCATCACGGCCACTCGGACATTTTGGATAGGGTTCGGCCATTGCGGGGGCCTGCGGCGTCAGCACGCCATTGCACACGACGTCCACGGCTTGCGGACACATGTCGGAAGCATCCGACACACACGACTTGACAGGGGTGAGGGCACAGGCGGTCCTGTCCCTCAAGGGTTCTTGATTTTCTTTTTTGTTTTGGTTTTCAATTTTGGTTTTCTCTTCACGTTCGTGGAGAGGCAGGCGGCTTGCGCCACCATGCACCTCTCGCACGACGCACAACACTTGGTTTGTTTCTCCTTCGGGGGAGGGGGCGAGGTGAACTTCCTCTGGAGACGCGTGGACTGCATTGAGCAATCCACGGCGTTGGTCTCCTACTAGGGCTCCAGAGCCACCTAGTAGGGTCGGCCGTTTCCCGACTTCATGGGGCACTCCTTGGCCTGGTGTCCCGGTCGGTGACAGAAGAAGCAGGAACCATGGCGGAGGTCCTCCTGCTTCTGTCTGTCCTTGGGGGAGACAGTGGCAGCTTGCTGGAACCGGGAGCGGGGAGGGCCACGAGCCTCCATGGCGTTGACGTCAACGTCCATGGGCTCAGGCATGGGTCTTGCGGGCGGGGCCGGGCGAGGCGGACGGGCTGGGACGTGATGAGACCGATGGCCGCCTGCCAGCTGCGGGTAGAACTGGCGGCCATGGTACTGGACGTTGTCGAGGTTCTCGGCAACGTCCATCATCACGTCCAGGGACTTGCGGGCATCAGGGTTGCTGGCGATGTACTCTCTGATCTTGGGCTTGAGGCCCTTCTGGAAGAGGTACATCGCATCAGCAGAGCCCAGCTCCTCAATCTGGGAGGAGAGGTCTTCAAACTCCTCGATGTAGCGGGTCACAGAACCACGCTGCACGAGAGAGTATAGCTTGTCACGGGCAATGAGTTCAGCATTGGGGCTGCCGAAGCGGCGACGGAGGCGGTCCTTGAAGTCGTCAAACACACCTTCGCTCTGCTCGTCGAACCCTTGGCGGCGGTACCAACGGTACGCCTGGTCCTTTAAGCAGAGCTTGGCGGCGACGATGTGGTGGGTGGGGGCGACTTGGGCAGCATCGAGGTAGTCCTCGAGTTGCTGCAGCCAGTCCTCCACCGAGGAGGAGCGGCTCTTCCCAGTAAACACTGGGGCACGGAAGGTCTTGAGGAAGGCTTCCGGAAGTGGGCGGGGGTTGCTCATGGCAGGGGCAGGCTCCAGGGACAGAGAGGAGAGTCGGTCGGCAAGAGAGGCGGGATCCAGCTTGAGGATCTAGAAAGAGGACAAACAGGACGAAAACAAGACGAGGATTTCCGATGCTACCATGTAACGTCCACTACTGGGACGTTGGGGCAAGACGGGGAGGGAGGGGGTACAAGACAAGACAGGACGGGGCAGAACAGGGCGGTGCTAGGCTACTCTAGCGGACGGGTGAGCTCGGGGAGCACTTACGTTTATTCACGATAAAACCGAACTCCAGACAAACGGGGGGAACGGGGGCAACCCGCAGGTATACCCTGCGGTGGCCTGCCTGCGGTGCGTGAAAACGCAAAGCGCAGCACAGGTCACGACCCACTGCGCCGCGCAGTACGCGCAGTACGCGCAGCACAGCGTCGGAGATACCATCTCCTACACCCGTTGCCCAGGATCGACGAGTTGATGGATCGTCTGAGTGGAGCAAAGGTCTTTAGCAAGATAGACCTCCGCTCAGGCTACCATCAGATCCGCATCCACGAGGATGATGTCCACAAGACCGCCTTCAGGACTCGCTACGGACTGTACGAGTTCCTAGTGCTGCCGTTCGGATTGACGAACGCACCTGCCACGTTCATGCAGCTGATGAACGATGTGTTCCGCCAAGAGCTCGACAACTCTGTCATCGTGTACCTGGATGATATCCTTGTGTACAGCAAGGATGAAGCGACCCATGAAGGTCATGTCGCCCGCGTGCTGGCCAAGCTACGCGAGCACAAGTTGTATGCCAAACTGTCCAAGTGTGAGTTCTTCAAGAATCAAGTCCCGTTCCTGGGACACGTTGTCTCAGGAAGAGGAATCGAAGTCGACCCCGCCAAGGTCAAGTCTGTGGTCGAGTGGCCGCCGCTCGCATGCGTCTCTGACGTGCAGTCGTTTCTCGGTCTCGTCAACTACTACCGCCGATTCATCCCCGATCTGGCGCGCACTGCCGGTCCACTCACAGACCTACTCCGCAAAGAGTGCCCCTTCGTGTGGGACCACCCACAACGCCAAGCGTTCGAGACCCTCAAGCACGCCTTGACGAACGCTCCTGTCCTCGCTGTGTTCGACCCGAACACGGATGTCTCCGTGCACACCGACGCCTCCGACTTTGCGGTGGGAGCTGTTTTGATGCAGGAGGGAAGGCCCGTTGCCTTCGAGTCGCGCAAACTGTCCCAACACGAGATCAACTATCCCGTGCACGAGAAGGAGCAGCTTGCGATCATCTACGCGCTGCAGAAGTTCCGAGTGTACCTCCACGGTACCGCCAAGCCCTTCAAGATTGTGACGGACCACCAGTCACTGCGTTACCTCGACACCAAGAAGAACCTGAGCCGACGCCAAGCGCGATGGATGGAGTTCCTCGCCGAGTACAACTACGAGGTTGTATACCAGAAAGGCAAACTCAATGTGGTGCCTGACGCACTGTCCCGACGCCCCGACTACCAATTGGCGTCACTGTACGAGTCGACTGTCAGTGTCGACAACACGATGCTGGATGTTGTCCGAGACAACATCGCCAACGACAAACAGTTCGGAGAACTGTTCCGAAAGGTGTCTAAGCTCCCCAAGGACGACGAATCATCCGAGTACACAGTGCGTGATGGCCTGCTCCTCCTGAAGAAGGACAGCCGTGTCTGTGTGCCGGACATTCCGTCGTTGAAGACCAAGTTGCTCCAAGAGGTCCACGACTCGCCCCTCGCTGGACACTTTGGAGTCGAGAAGACATACGACCGACTGGCCAAAGTCGCATACTGGCCTGGAATGAAGCGCACCGTCGAGAAGTACATCGAGTCCTGCCATACCTGCAAGATGGTCAAGTCACGCACGACCCGAGAGCAAGGATTGCTGCAACCCCTGCCTGTTCCCGACCGCCCCTGGACCAGCATGTCCATGGATCTCATCACGCATCTACCGACGACCAAGTTGGACCACGATGCAATCGCTGTCTTTGTCGACAGGTTCAGCAAGATGGCACACTTTGTGCCGTGCCAGACGACATGCTCCGCGCCTGACCTTGCACTGCTGTTCTTCAAGCATGTGTTCAAGCACCACGGCCTCCCAAAGTCCATCGTCAGTGATCGAGACCCCCGATTCACCTCCTTGTTTTGGACAAGTCTGTTCGACCATCTCGGCACCAAGCTGAACATGTCAACCTCGCACCACCAACAAACGGATGGACAGTCCGAGCGGACGATCCGCACCCTCGAGCAATACCTGAGGACATACGCCTCGACCAGCCAAGACGACTGGGACATACAGCTGAGTCATGCAGAGTTTGCATACAACACCGCCAAGTCGAGCACAACTGGCTTGAGCCCCTTTGAGGCGCTCTACGGATTCCAGCCTGATGTTCCCACCTCCTTGACACTGACCGAGTCCACGGCTGGATTGCCTCCCAAACCAAGTGCCTTTGTCAAAGATCATCAAGTCCGACACAAGATGATCGCCGACGCGCTCACGGATGCGCAACAAGTGATGGCGAAGTACTACGACCGCCGACACCAGGATGTCTCCTTTGAAGTTGGAGACCTTGTCTACCTGGACGCCGACAACATCAAGGTCCCCGAAGCCCAGTCAAAGAAGTTGTTGCCCAAGTACCGAGGACCGTTCAAGATAGCGGCCCGACCCAGTCCCCTCAACTACCTGTTGGACTTGCCACCTGGAAGCAAGCTCCATCCTGTCTTCCATGTGTCCAAGCTGCGTCGCCACACGACCCGCAGTCCAGCACAGTTCCCCGACGCCGACGAAGGTGTCCCGGACGACGCACCACTGGAAGACGACCTCGGACAATACTATACTCAAGAATATGAAGTCGAAAGGATCGTGAGGCACAAGAAAGTGGCTGATGGGTCACTTCGGTTTTATGTCAAGTGGGTTGGTTACCCACACTCGGGCAACACATGGCAAACACTGGAGGACTTGTCCCATGCACCCGAGGAGCTGAGTAAATACGGTAAACACCTCGAGGAGCCCCAAATAAAGAGCACACGCAGGGCTCCTCGCAGGAAGCCTTCTTAAGTGTGGGAGTGTAGGAGATGGTATCTCCGACGCTGTGCTGCGCGTACTGCGCGTACTGCGCGGCGCAGTGGGTCGTGACCTGTGCTGCGCTTTGCGTTTTCACGCACCGCAGGCAGGCCACCGCAGGGTATACCTGCGGGTTGCCCCCGTTCCCCCCGTTTGTCTGGAGTTCGGTTTTATCGTGAATAAACGTAAGTGCTCCCCGAGCTCACCCGTCCGCTAGAGTAGCCTAGCACCGCCCTGTTCTGCCCCGTCCTGTCTTGTCTTGTACCCCCTCCCTCCCCGTCTTGCCCCAACGTCCCAGTAGTGGACGTTACAGGCAAAATCTTGGATGGCGGGGCTCTCCGTTGCAACGAGGCTGGCGAACCAGTCTGCGGGTGGTCCGGCGAGCAATGTGCCCACAAGGCCCACCCGGTGACGGTCCGTGGGGTAGCGGGCCTCGTGGATGGACAGGATGATCTTGACTTGGGTCAGGAAGGAACGGAAGCGACGACGGTTGCCGTCAAATGGGTCAGGGAGGCGGAGAGGAGCGTCGGCCATGGCAGGCAGGGTAAGGAGAGGAATCAAATGTCACGGACGGGCAGGGCTGGAGAGGACGGAACGGCGGGCGAGGCTCGAGCGAAGGCAGGACGGAAGCGAGGCGACGGCAGGGCGGAAGCAGGACGGGATCGGGGGGACGGGGACTGGAGACGGTCGTTTATTTGGCGAACGACGCAGGGCAAGGCGGAGAATACAGGTGATTCCTCTTGCTGGGCCTCTCGGGCGACGGGGATGGCGCCTTTATATAGTTTGGGCCCAGCAAGAGTCGGTGCGGGGAACCGGGTCGAGGTTCTCACGCTGCGTCGCTCAGTCTGCGTGCACGCGCTATGTGACGAACACGCCGGTTCGTCACAAGATGGCTCCCAAGCGAAAGACACCACCCAGGCGACCAAGTGGATCCAGAGCACCCACAAGATCCTTGGTCTGCAGGAATGGATGAGCACCACACCGAGCCCCAAGATCCCCGGGGTGTCTTCCTTCCTGCGATACATTCGCCATGTGTTCGATGGAGACATGCTGGACAAACAGCTGTACTTCAGCCTGACTCGGCGACGGCGATTCAAGCGACTCGATCTCTACGGCAAGCGACAGCGCACTGTCCACGAGATGTGCAAGCAAGTCATCGACCAGGCACCAAAGGAGACCGAAGTGGTGATTGCCTTTGGGAATGCCTCCTGGAAGCAAGGGAAGGGATATGCCTCCAGTCCCAGGAGACTCAGGTTCGCCAAGTACTTTGAGCAGTTCCACCACCACCAGAGACGACCACCAGACCGATCCGTCTCCAAGATCCATGTGTGCTCGGTGAACGAGTTCAACACATCCCAGGTATGCTCACACTGCCGGGAATTCAAGCGACTCGAGAAGGTCGAGCATCTTGATATCGAGAAACCACATTATGTACGGAGCTGTGCAAGCTGTCATACGCTGTGGGATCGAGACATCGATGCAGCCAGGAACATGATCTCGGTATGCCAGTCGATAATCGTCACAGGAGATCGACCGGGTGTATTCAAGACTGTGCTTCCCAAACCAACCAAAACCACTCGATTGCCAACGAAGACAGGAGTGCAATGCCATGGCCTACCCGCTGGGCCTACAGTCAGTCAGCGGGCTTCAGACATCTGAAGCCAGGAAGGAACTGTCCCGTTTCTTTCTGGATAGACTGTAAGTATCTTGTTCCTTGAGTATGTCGACAGTGGATGCCGGGTCGCCCATATTCTGGGCAGTCCACTTCGGGGTTGCCATCCCTCTTGGGATGGTCGATGGGAGGTGTTTGACTCCCTTGCAAAGTGTGTGTGTGTGTGTGTGTGTGACGGCGAGAGGCTTCTCGCCTTCCCTCGGGGTCTCTCGCCAGAGACTGCTCTTCTCGCCGACCGAGGTGGCTCCGAGAGCGCGTTTTTTCGTTCTCGCTCATTCACTCACCCTCGCATCACTGCATGGACAGGACGACGGAGCATGCGCCGAGATGGTGTATTACAGTTAATCCAGAAAGAAATGGGTCAGACACTTTCTGACTTCCGTAGGCCCAGCGGGCAGGCCATGGCATTGCACTCCTGTCTTGGTTGGCAATCTCTTTGTTTTGGTTGGTTTGGGAAGCACAGTCTTGAATACACCCGGTCGATCTCTTGAGGCGATGTGGGAGTGTGATCAACTCGTTCACCGAGCACACATGAATGAATTGCTCGAAATACCGAGCGAACCTGAGTCTCCTGGGGAGATCGAGTCGCTTGATTCGCCGTCGCCGGGTCAGGTTCTGCCCTTGGGCAGGAGCGATGCCTACAATGGCGTCCTTGATCCAAATCACTGAATGGTCATGGCCAGTGCGCGATGTATTGAGGCGACAAAATATTTGTTCAACGATCAAAATGCGAGGTGTCCCGTTATTTATTGGAATGATGTGTATTAGTTCGAAGGCAGGCGGCAAACTCGGAGCAGACCGAGTCTGCGCACAGACATGGCGCCGTCAGCGCGGGCACTATGCCGTAACGTTGTATCGGAAGACATTGTCGACGATGATGGCATCGACCTTGTTCTTTTCCTGTTGCCGGACATTGTCCAGGCTCTTGTTGCAGCTGCCGAAGGTCGCCAGAATCAGGCCGCTTTCCTTGATGGTGTTGATCAGGATGGGAATCTGGACCTGGGTCGCGCAACAACGTCAAAATTTGGCGTCAGCATCAACGCATCCGACACAGCAGGTCTGCGGCGAGCAGAATTCAAGCGCGAACACAGAGATACATACCAATGGACGAGCCTCGCAGATCACGCCCAGGAAGTTGCTGCTTTTGGCAAACTTGACGGCCTGCTTGATGCTCAGGCAGCGAATGTCCATCTCGTCTTCCTCCTCTTCGTCAACGTTGCTGGCCAACTGCTGCTGGTCGGTGACGCCCCCGACGGCCGAGACACTCGAGTCGTCGCGGTAGCCGCAACGGGTCGCGAAAAAGACACCGTAGTTTGGCTGCTTCCAGTTGAGCGATGTGCAGACAGCCGGGTTGAACGACGAGAAGATGATCGAGCGCTGGTTGGCGTGGTCGTATACCTTTTGAAGGACGTTGTCGACGAAGGTGTTGACATCCAGCAGCTCCGTCACGTGGTACCTTTGAATCTCGCTGATGGTTGGGTATTTGACATTGATGGACACGCCGATAGATGGTGGCAGTTTCTGGAAGCAAGGTGGTCAAGGTCAGTCTCGATCCAGCGACAGCAGCAACTGCTGCCGGAGCGCACATCCGCCACTCACGGCCGTCGGGCAGCCCATTCGTAGACACACCACCGTCAACAACAAGATGCAACATCCTCACGGCGCCGCACCTGCAGAACATGCTCCAGAGTTAGCACATCGCTATGCACCAACTTGGCCAGGTTCGTGCTCGACAGCTTCTCCAGTCCGGGTGTGTCGAGCGGGGACGCAGGTTTGGACGAGCCCTCCCCGGCGGTGGCAGCAGCGGCGGCAGACGTGCCCGAAAACTGGCGGAAGATCCGCTGGGCCTTGGCGTAAGTGACATTCGAAATGGCAAGGAGATAGTCTTCCGAAGGCGAGGGAAGGAACCACGTCGGATAGACGACCGGGATCAGGTCCTTGGTGATCTGCACCGTGAGCTGAACGTACTCCTCTGCCAGCGACGAGGCCGTAATGAACGACTGGATGCCTGACTCGGATTTTGTGTTGTTGACGACCTGGTGAGACAGGCCAAGGAAAGACAAGGCAAGGCGAGGCAATCAAGGCAAAGTCAGTGCGGGCTCAAGCGGCTCGTAGAGGTAACGGCCTCGGCTCGGATCAGCAGCATATGTGTGTCCCGGAACGAGAGAGCGCCAGGCATCCGCTTTATCAATGGATCCCCAGCGCGATTTCTGCAAGGCCATCAATAAGCCCACAAAGAAACTCATTTACCGAACCGGGATGCTGCAGCTACAACCAAAATTGTTCGTGCAGCAGATCCCCTGTACCCCCCCCTTGCAATACGTACCTTGGTACTCTTCCAGTAGGTTTCAACTTTGCCGCCGATCTGCAGACTCGGATGGCTGAATGCGCCGACGACAGCAAACTCAAAGGCAAGCTCGCCCACGACACGCAGATGCGTATCAAACAGCGGGCAAATGCACTTCTGGTACTCGCTGCCGTTGTGCACGCTCTGTCGCATGGCGAGCTCAAGCTGGCTTGGGAGCGCCACAGCTCGTCCCACAACTTTGGTGCCAAAGGTTGGGAAGATATCGAACTGGAGCGAGAAGGAGGACAGGTCATCGACCATGAACGAATAGTTCTCGGTCTCGTCCTTGAGCGGGAGAATCACGCTGTACGGGATCGAGCACTCAGGCTTGCTTGTGATCATCATTCTCAGCGAGCTGAGCTGTCGGGAGCCAAAGAGATTGATCGGCGAGCCACCGCTGCCCTTGGACAAGAAGCTCTTAAAATGAATGCGCAGGTGGTACTTTTTGTCCAGGTAATTATGTCCGCTGTAGAGCCCAGGTGCGGCCATGTGAGAGGAACGAGCTGTCAGTCCGCAGCAAGTTGGCCGAGCGAAGCCGGCAGCCACAGCCAAGATGCCGTTGCCACAAAAATGTCCCTTGTGAAACACGAGAGACAAACTGGCGCGCAGACACCCGCCCCCCGCCATGAAAGTGTGCAGTGCAGATGGGTACGTACTAGATCCTGAACGGGATGATCGGCGGAGGCAGAGATAGCGCAGGGATGTCTTCCATCTCAATGTCCATCGTCAGTTCCTTGTTGATGAAGCCGCTTCCGGGAGTCTTGCTGCCGATGCCTACCATCTTGGTGCTACCGGGTGGAAGCATCTTCTTGCTCTGGGTGGCGCTGACGGGCTCTGCAGCTTCGGTTTGCGAGGCTTGCACCTCGAGCAGCTGGGCAACCTTAATGTGGCCCCGATGCAGCGCAAACGTCCACGGAAGCCAGTCGTTCTCGTCCTTAACGTTGACCTTGGCGCCAGCCTCGAGTAGCACACGGACGCAATCGAGGTGGCCCTCGCTCGCCGAGAAAAAGACAGGTGTCCAGCCGTTGAAGACATCCCGAGCCTCGACATCGGCGCCGTGGGCGATGAGCAGAGCCGAGATCTCGTGGAAGCCCTCGCGCGAGGTCAGGTGCAGAGGCGAGAGGCCATTGGCGTTAGGCAACAGCGTCGCTCCCCTGGCAAGCAGCAGTGCCACAATGTCCTTATGGCCATACTCGCACGCCAGTGATAGCGGGATCGGCGATGTCGCCGACTTGGCCTCGATAGTGGCATCGTGGTCGATCAGAATCTGAGCAGACTTGGTGTGGCCACCGGCAATGGCGTGGATGAGCGGCGTCCATCCGTCGTGGTCGAGCGAATCGACATTGGTGCCTGATTCGAGCAGAAACAGGGCGCATGCTTCGTGGCCATGCATGGCAGCATAGTGCAGGGGCTTGCGGCCATAGACGTCCTTGGCGTTGATGTTGCCTTCATATTTTGTGGTGACGAGCTTGAGCAAGTCCAGGCGGCCACTCGAGGCAGACTCATGGAGGGAGGTCTGGTCGCTGATATCGTCGGTGAGGTTGCAGTCGACCTCCGTCGTCGCCAGCAAGAGATCGGAGCACTCCATCGAGGCGTCGGCGCACACGGCAAGGAAGACACGCGAGAGGAACTGGGTGTCTTCCAGCAACACAGGGTTGCTCTTGCGCTTCTCGAGGAACTCTTGTACCTCGGCGGTGCGCCCGTTCAGAACAAGCTTGGAAAACTCGGTCTCGAGGTCCTCATGCACGACTGTCTCGCCAGGATACTTCTTCAGGGGATTCTGCGTCGCAATTTCGGACTCGGAGGCACTGGCCGTGATGGCATCCAGGTCCGCAATGTTGGCCGTGGCAATATCCGAGAGTTCTGTCAGGACCTCGTTGTTGAAGCATGGCTGGATCTCGACCTGCCGCGAGAGATACAGTTCCTTGGTTGTTGACTTTGCTCGCTTGTCAAACTTCTTCAGGATCTTCCGGAAGCCCGTGGCATTGATCTCGACGAATTTCTAGTATGTCCAGAGCTGGATTAGAGCGCAGCGAGGCAGCAGGGCAGCTCAAAGGGCTTCAAACCAACAACGACAAAGTACCGCCGAGCATAATGCAGGCCATGATTCGACGGAGGAGGCCAGGCAGCCAAACATCACACGGCAAGACCCCACTGCGAGACACCACGGCAGGAAGCGCACCGGCGGCGCTTTGCGCCGATAGCACGGACGCTGCCCAACGAGGCGCCATGGCGCCCTGCGACGTCTGGCTATTCCGCAGTCACACATGCCTTTCGGCTTCCTCACCTGCAGCTTGGTCAGGTCGTGCTGGAACTGAAAGAAGGCCTCGCGCAGACCGTCGACGAGGCCCTGGCTCGGCTGGCCCTTGCGTTCGACCAAGATCCGCTTCTTCTCGACGAGGGTTCTCAGCCGCACCTTGAACTCACGTTCCTTTTGCAGGTAAAAGGTGTTGACCTGTCCAACAGTGATGTCCATCGGCAGATGTCAGTCGGCCTGACGCTGGTTTCTGGGGGAACAACAACTGAACTCTGTCCAGTGACGACCCGCGCATATGCTGCCTTCTCCTGCCTCGCTTGCACTATCGCAGCACTATCGCAGCGGCTACGACTACCAGCCGGGCATCCGTGCGGGCCGCACACCGAGCACCCCATGCAAGGACACACGCTCGCCGACCTTCTCGAGCTCTCGCTCGAGCTTGAAGAAAAAGTGTGTCTTCAGGGCCTGCAGCTCATTGTCGGGATGGGCAAGTGCCGTGCCCGGCGGATTCGATGCCGCCAAGGTTGTGAAGTGGGGCTCGGTCGACTCATCGACATCGGGAATGATCTTCTTGAGGGCCTTGTAGTTCAGGTAGTGTGGGCCGCCCCACTCTGACTGTTGTGACTGGATGTACTTTCCGAACTGCACGGCAGCGGGTTGGAGCGGGCCGATCGAGCGCCCCACAGCGAACGTTAGCACACCAAACGGGGCAAGCTTGCAACGGGCACCGCCTCGATCTCCAGGCCAGGCAAAAGTCCGGCTGTCGGCCACGCCGATGGAGCAAGTAGACGGCTGGTCGACCCAGCCAGCAGCCAAGTCCTGCAGTCACTGCACAAGCCAAGGCGAACCTTCATTGACGGCCTGGATATGCAGCAGCGAGAGAGGTGCCAGAGACGGGGAGGATCGACACGATCGGTGCAGAGCGAGAGGTGCGGTTTGGATTGCGCCGGCGGTGCGGACGAGCCCCGTGCCCGTGGGTGATGGTGAGCTGGCTGTGGCTGAGGAGACAGGCAAAGGCGAGCAAACCGATGGCCGAAAATCTCGATCGAAAAAATAAGTGCGAGGAGCGAGAGCGCGGGAGTGTGGCTCTCGGCGCGCTCTCGGTGCGCTCTCGGTGCGTTCTCGGTCGGCTTGGTGGCTGGCTTGTCATGCCTTGACTGGCTCGCGACTCGTTCCCCCCTGTCCTTTCCCTTGGTCTCGGTCCCAACTGCCCGTCGACCACTTGCCCCTGAGCCCTCAGATCTCTGTCTGCCTCCCAAATCCTCTCCCCACAGCAGTCGCTCCTCCCCCCCCTCACAGCCCAGTCCCGATGAAGGTCTCCTGTCTCCAGTTCGACCCCAAGCACGGTCAGCCCAAGCAAAACATGGCCAAGGCCACGCAGATGCTGGCCCACCTCAGCGAAGATGATAAACTCGATGTGCTCGTGCTGCCCGAGTTGGGGTTCACCGGATACACCTTCAAAGACCGTGAACAAATCCGCCCGTTTGCAGAAGACGGAGAAACCGGTGAGACCGTCCAGTGGGCCAAGGCTCAGGGTAAGTTTGACTGCTGGCAGCTCGCTCGGTCCTGCCCTGCCCTGTTTCCCTGCCTGCCTGCCCCGACCAGCTCGGCCGGCACAGGGGGGGGGAGCTAGCTTGCTGTCCAATAGTCACCAGACGTCCTCGAGCTCGAGTGTCTTCGCCGTCTGTCAAGTGCTTGTGCCATCACATGGTTCTTGGTGTGCTTTTCTTTATATCGATGCCGCGCAGGTTGCTGATGTCTCCCTTGTTGCCCACTTACCCCTTGCTAACAGCTATCAGACTCAAGACTTTTGTCCTGGTTGGCTACCCACGAATTGTCGGTGCGTATCCAGAGGCGCCAGGCGGTTTCGAGCAGCCTAATAAAACCCATCGCTGCAGCCGGCTCAGACGGCAGTGTTGCTGCCAAAAGCAGAGTGCAGGCAGGAGGGGGGGAAATGTCTTGCACGGGACCCCCTTTCGTTCATACCCCTCGCGTGCTAACGCCCTTCGCGTGCTAACACCCCTCGCGTGCATACACCGCTTTGCTTACCGACGCTCTTTTGCTTACCGACGCTCTTTGCTTGCCACCCCCTATCTCTCGTTTCCCTATCCCCCCTCGACAACTTGGCAGTGGAGGATGGCAAGGAAAAGTTCTACAACGCCGCCTGCTTTGTCGGCCCGACCGGCGAGCTCTTGTTTACCTACCACAGGCACCTTCTCTCCAAGAATGACGAGGGCTGGGCCGACCAAGGCGATGGCTTCAAGTACCTCGATGTCCCGTCGCTTGGCAGGGTGAGTATCGGCAGCGCCCTGGTGTGCGTTCGGTGGCGGACTATAAGAACGAATGCAAATGGCGAAATGCGCCCCGACATTCATGGCAACACATGAAGCGAACCTAACCCCGCGCTCCAGCGTTCTAACAAATATCTCGATTCGAACACGGGACATCCCCTCGTCCTTGAATTTCCCTCAGGTTGGCTTTGGAATCTCCCTGGACCTGAGCACGCACCAGCTCGAGGCCAACCGGTGGATGTGCGATTTTACACGCTTCCAGGCGGATTCCGGCTCGCAGCTGATTCTCTGCCCGATGGCGTGGACCCGTACAGAGCTGGACGAAGGTCTCGAAGAAGAAGATCCGTCCTTCGGAACCGTCAAGGCTTGGGGACAACGACTCCGACCCGTGATCGACAGCACCAGAGAGGTTCCTGACAAAACCGTGATCGTGGTCTTTGCCAACCGCACGGGCGGAAAGCAGGGTATGTTGCGAGCGCGCAGGGCTCAACCAGTTTCGCATGAGAGTTTCTGTTTTTGGATGCTGGAGCCGCTCGGCCGCTGCAGCTGCTCCACTCGACAGGCCCGATCCCACAGTCCTGGCGCAACTACTAACATCACTCTGCTCCACCTGCTCTCCGAAATCCTGTCGACAGAGAACCTGTCATTCTCCGGAACCAGCACTGTCTTGTCGATCACTGGCGGCATGGGATCCATTATGGATGCCGTGAGCCTGGGACGCGAACAGGTGCTCTACTGCGAGCTCTAATTGTCGCATCCCGAGCTGTCCGCTTGTCTCGCCCCCTGACCCCGACCCCCGACCCCGACCCCTGAAGTCTCCAGTCCCGGTGATTCCTCCGTATGCTGCAACATGGCCTAGAAGCACTGTTGTGCATGTAAGCGTATTGATACAAGCTGTATTCAAATAAAATTGATATACGAGCGAATATGCGGAAATCGCTCGCTCGTCCAATACTCGGGCATTCGGCCGGGACACCTTGCCGAATAATAAACGGGCAACAGGTGTAGCCTCGTTCGAGCTGTGGGGAACAGCTCGGGGACATCCTCATGGACACACCCGCGACAACCTTCTCTGGAGGGCAGCAGTTCCATTTATCCCAACCGAGCCCACAGTCGTCGCAGCATTTGAATTGTGCGGTTGCTCGCTCGCACAGCTCCAGGTCTCAGTGCGTCTCCACCGTGGCTTCGAGGACAACTTGCAAACAGCACCGGTGCTGCCAACATGCGAGATATCGAGGGGAGGGGAGGGGTCAGCCAGGAGTGGAGGGTGGGTTGGCTGAGTGGACGGACGGAAGGACGGAGAGATGGAAGGAAGGATGAACGGATGGGTGGATGAATGGGCAGTGGATGGTGTTGTGGTTGTCCTCAGATTCACGGCGACGCATCAGAGAGCGCCATGGCTGTAGGATATATTAGTGGGCGAGGAGCGGGGTTGGGCAGAACGTGGCCAGGAAGCGGAGGGCCGGTGCATGGGGCGATCAGTGGGTGGTCAAGGAACCCGAGTGCGAGAATCGACATGGGCTGCGGCAAGGAGCGGTGCATTTCACGCGAAGCTCGGGCATGGGCATGGGACATGGGCAAAGGAGACGGCTTGGTTTTGTCCATAGGCAAGCCATGGACCAAGACGGAGCAACGAGGAGCGGGGTTGGGAGGATGGGATCAGGGCAGCAGATTGGGAAGCCTTGCGAGACGGGGGCCATCGCAAAGGTAACGACATAGGCGAGATCAACCGAGCGATTATACCGAATTGGCCGATTCGGACTCGGCGCTGTAACCAGACATGCTGGAGTGCGTCGAGCCATTCGTGTATGACGAGGACGTGGTGATGTGTGATAAATTAGAGTGGGTCGACTTGCGCGAGTTGCCCGAGCCGCCGATGGTGCTGGTGGGAACACTGGGATTCACCGATGTGGCGTTTCGGGAGGGCGAGAAGGCAGGGTCGGGAGTGGTCGAGTGTGGCTCCCGCGAGTCCTGACTCGAGACAGAGGACGAGAGCTGTTCAGCCGGAGACATGTCGTAAGTGACCGTGGCCAGCGTGAAGTTGGGGTTTGTCCGCACAAGGTTGATGTAGTATTGCTGCAGCAGTTCGACCGAGCACGAGAGGCGCCAGTTGATCATCTGGCAAAACTGGACCAGTCGAAGCCGCAAGTCCGCGCAGGGATGGTTGAAACCGAGCAGTAGAGTTGCCCACACCGAAAGGATGCGGCAGCGAGCCAGATTAGCCAACGAGGACAACTCGAAGAGGCACAGGATCACATTTGGACAGCGCAAGGCTTGGGCGAGCGAGCACCACGCACCTCGAGCTCCAGCAGATTGAGTTCTTGAACAGAAACTCCGCCGACCCTGGCAAAGTGCGTGTTGGTGCAGTATATGTCCGATAGCGCCTTGCTGCCGGCGGTGATGGCCGAGATGAGAAACCTGCGAGACCAAGGATGCATGGACGGTGAGCAGCAGGACCTTGCCACGCCTCGGCCTGAAGGAGGATGTCGACAACCCAGAGAGCTCGGTAACCATCACGATTGTGAAAGACAGCCCAAAGTCGATCCAGCCAACATGGCGCTCCTCGTCGGCGACAGGCACACGGGCGCCGTACCGATGTGATGTCAGACTCGAGATGGTGAAAGATGGATGGATCTCGCAGATGCGGTCGATATAGATCAGTAGCAGCAGCAGCACGGATTTTTCGATCGAGGCGTATCGGACAATTCGTTGCAAGTAGTCGAGCACGGATATGCTGTCAGAATCCGAGGCAAAGAAAGGACGAAAGGCAATGAGTGACAGGAGACCCAACAGAGTTGTGGTTCCGGAGACGGAGCTTGGCTGGCCAAGACGACCAGAGATTCAGCTGCAGTGGTCGCAAAGAAATGCAAGACTTTGGATAGATGTGCCTTGACAGCAACGTTGTGCTCGAAGAGGAAGGAGGGGGGGGCAAGCACTCACCTGGGAGCAGCCCGCGAGTGGAATCGGGTGAGGTTGTCGTGTGTTAGCGGTATTCCGTCGTTGTGGGCTATGAGCCGATTCATCATTCCGACGACAAGTGACAGGACGTCGCTGGTGTCGCACTGGTGGAAGAATGGCGGCACGGAGATGGGCGGACTCATCTCGCCGCTGTTGCCGGTAGGAACGCTCATAGTATGGCGGCTGGAGAAACGGTTGGAGACGAACAGGGATCGAGGGCAAAGTTGCTGCAGAGCGGTTGGAAGGAAGGACGAAGTGCAAGAGAGGTGCAAATAGGTGCAAGAGAGGTGCAAGAGAGAAACACAGGTAAGGAACACAGGTGAGGAGGCCGCCGAGATCGATACTACGGGTGTCCGGCGCAACGTGGAGCCGCGAAAGCGAGATTCGTGCGAGGGAGAGATCGCCCATTCGAGAAGCAGCCCAGCCAGCCAGCCAGACAGCCAGCCAAGCCCCGGACTGCCCGAGGGCCAACGAGCCGGGGGCCGGGAGCGGCGAGCGCATACAGAAGACAGCGGGGTGTCGGTGGGTGGATACGAACTTGGACGAGCTGTGGTCAAAGCCCAGCGATTATATCTGCGTTTCCCCGTCGGTCAGGCTGGCCGGGAAGTGTTGCCGCATCAAGAGTCGTGGCGGCTGGTGCGGATGGCAGAGAGAGAGACAAGCGGGGGGGGGAGCAGCGCGGAAGTGGGAGAGCGGATTCGGGCCGACCGGGGAAGGGGCTCTGCAACGGCGATCACAGCGCAGACAGACGGCAGAGGACAGGGCTTTGGGCTGGGGCCAGGGTCAGACCAGAGGCAGGTCAGAAGCAGACCAGAGTCAGATGGCGATGATGACTTGACTGAAAAAGACAAAAGAACACCGACGGCAGACAAACAAACCCGATGACACAAAGAGGAGCGAGGGCGGCGAGACAGCGCCGAGACGGTGCCGAGACAGCGCCGAGACGGCACCGAGATGCTCCGGGCGAGAGCGCACAAGCAGAGGCCGCCACATGACCGCAAGCACTTCCAGAGTGGTTTGGTGCTCCAGCAGGACTGGTCCTCGATGTGCGCCACCGAGCATCGCTTGGCTCGCCGGAGCGATGCACATGCATGGGGGTGGGTGGCTGCGGGACTACAAATACCCCACCCGCCTCGCATCTGCCTCGCATCTGCCTCGCATCTGCCTCGCATCTGCCTCGTCGCCCCGTCTCCTCATCGCATCCGCCTCGTCGCATCTGCCATCCGCCAGCCGCCGAGATGAACGCAATCAAGTACCTCGCCCTTGCCGCTCTCCTTGGTTCGTTGTCGCTGCCGCCCGCGCTCGTTGGCACCTCTGTGATGCTGCTCGCACACATCGTTGCGCTGTCGCTGCCGGCTCGCATGGCAGGCGCACGCTTGCTGCTGGCCTGCTAACATCTCTTCGTCGCTTGACGCAGCTGCCTCAAGCGCCCTTGCTGCCGGTGTCGGCGAGCACTGCGGCGGCCACATCAGCAATGCTGCCCAGTGCGACTCTGGTCTCCGATGCGCCCTGGGCCGTATCCCCGATGCTGGCGGCGTCTGTCGCCCCATCTAACTTCACAGCCGGCGAGCGAGCGAGCGAGCGAGCCTGCCTGCGCGAAGCTGGAGCAAGCCTCTTCTCGCTCCGTCGGCTGGGCGAATCGCTGGCTCCAGCATCGGATACCCCCTCCACCAAACCACCGCAAAATCCCCTCGGTCGTGCCATGGACCACACAAGTGAAGCGAGGTCTCGGAATCGAATCAGTGTCATGGAAACAAGCTTGGAGCTGCAATCGCAGCCGCAATCAGTCGAAATTACAATCGCAGTCGGGTCGAAGTGAATTCGCAGTCGGGTCGAACGTGCAGTTGGAGTTGGAGTCGAAAGTGCATGCTGCGAATATAGGTCTTGAGCCGATTTGATTTGATCCCTCATTCATTTGCGCTTTCAGTCATCTGACGGTGCTGGAACCCAGTCCTTGTCGAGGGGCTCATGTGCCCCCAACCGCGTCGGTCGAGACGCTCTCGCCAGATGCTCTCGCCAAACACCGTCCCGCTCGCGCCCGCCGTCTGCAGCCATCCCGTCTGCATCCGTACCTCGGTTGTCGGCCTGCATCTGAGCCCGTATCACTCTCTCCACTCTCCACATCACCCCCCCCCAGCCGCCTCCCGCCCGCCCAGCGACAGCGTCATTCTTCCAGGTCCGCATCGATGGTGCTTCCCCACACGCCTCGTCTCGCTCAGCTCTCGCGGGCTGCGCCACAGGTGCCTCCTGCCACAAGGCGCGAGGCGGCACCGCGCTCTTGCCTCGCCTCCGGCCTTTCGCAGGCGGCTCTGTTCCTTCCTTTGGTCCTTCCTTCCGTCCTTCGTTCGTTCGTTCCTTCCCCACTCGCTCTGCCCATCTCCTCGCCGTCCTCGCCGTCCTCGCCCGCTCCGTTGTCTCCGTCTGTCCATCATGGTGCTCATCAAGTCTATTCTTGCCGCTGGCTTCCTCGGTACGCTCGCTCTGTTCGTGCTGTCCGCCAGCAGCCAGTGCCACAGCACATAATCTCTTTCGCTGACATCTGCACGCCATTGCCGTTTCTGCCAGCTTCGGGTGTCCTTGCCGTCGGTGTGGGCCAGCACTGCGGCGGATTCATCGCCAACCCTCCGCAGTGCGATAGCGGGCTCAAGTGTGTTCTGGGCCGGATTGTCGACGCCGGAGGCATCTGCTATCCAGCGTAAGTATCTTGGCGATCAGCTCATTGTCAGTCGTCCGGCTTCTCTAATGATTGCGTCCGAGGAGCGTCCCTGTCCTGCTTTACGACTCTAATTGTGCATTCTACATGCCTCTAGCAACTCCACCGTTACGTTCCTAGTCCCCACTGGAAGTGATGCTCCATCCTCTGGAACTGCCCTGAGCACAAGCGCCGCCCTGACCTCCAGCGCCGCTGTGTCGAGCTCGCCCACCTCTTCATCCACCAGCGATGCTGGAGCCGCCGTTCCCATGGGTGCCGTGGCTATGGCTGCACTCTCAGGCTTGGCCCTTATCGCCAATCTGTATTGATTCATCCACAAGGAACCCGTCTCTCTTTGCCCACCATACGGGCCAACACACTCGATACTCATCCATCTCCAAATGCCCCGCTCGTTACCTCTTCTCTTCCTCCGCCGTGCAGCGTCCTTGTGAATGATGCGCTGGTCTCGCTGATGCTCTGGCAACCCCGGGGCCGGCGCAGCATCGCGGATTGAAAAAAAAAAAGTTACAATATAGCATGCTATGATCCGGCACTGGCGAGTCATGGTGACTTGGCTGACGGGTCGTGTTGATCCCTTGCATGCTGGGCACAATCCCTATGAGTATACACCCCAGCAGGCGACCCCCGCCTGCCACAGCACCGATCCTTCCGACCACGCAGGGTGCTGCCCCAGCCGCACCCTCGTTGTCGGTCTCGTGTCGGCCGATCGATCGATCGAGACTCGATGCCTCGCCTGCCGTGCATTCGGCACTCACGCATCGGCACCGATCTCCGTGGTGACGCTGTTGCTGCCCTGTGTCTCGGTCGACCCCTGCCTCGTCCAGATGCCGACAAGCGACACAGCAACATCTGCATCAGGACGCTTGGCGCAACGGCTCCCTCCACGGACCAAGAGATCCGTCAGGCCCTTGCAGCCACGCAGCCGTGACAACCAGGCCCAGCGTCGATTTCAAAGCCAATCTCCGCGCCGGCCGCGCTGGGACCAGAGGGTTCAGTCTTCCGGGCGCTGGCCGCCGGGTTATTCCGCCAGCTGGAGCTTTTGCTTGGTGACATCCGCGATACAGAGTTGCTGCAGAGTGGCGGAAATACTCTTGGATCCTTGCTTATTCTGGCAGCCAATTACGGTGGAGCAGGCAGCGTCACGACCAGGCAACAACAGGCGCCAGCAAGAGCAACGTGGATGCAACGGCAGCAAGAGCAGCAAGAGCAGCACAGACGCTTTTGTGCTGATGGCTCATGCTTGCTCAACATGCGGCTGCATCTCCGCCGCCGATTGGCCCGCTGCCTGGCGACGCGTCCTCTGTGTCCACTTCGAGCCAAGCCGGGGGTGTCCGTGGGATCAGCAGGACCGAGCGAACGATAAAATCCCCCAAGACCGCCGCAGGATCGTCCTCGGCTCTTGCCATCCACCAACTGCATCCTCAAGTTCGCATTGCATTCCCTCTCACCCATCCAGTCCCAATGACCACGGCCAACCCCGAGTCATCCGAAACGTCGGTCGTGACCCTTGGCGAGCCCAAGCCCGAGGAGCCCCAGGCCGGCTCCAGCGAGGAAAACGAAATCGAGGCGCACCCAGTTATCGAGCTGAAGGGCGCCCGCTTCGCCCTGGTCTTTGTTGGGTAAGTACCGGCCAGTCGAGCGGGTCGACGGCCCATATCATGCAATCGCCAGCATCCATCTGGATGCACGGTGCAGTGCAGCGCACTGCAACAGACACCATGGACTGACATTAGCTCCGCCTGTACGCCCGGCCCCTCCTCCTCCAGCCTTGCCCTGGCCATCTTCCTCGCCGCCCTGGACCAAACCATCGTCTCCACAGCCATTCCCAAGATTGCCGCCGAGTTCTCGGACTTCCAGCGCATTCCATGGATCGGAACGGCCTTCCTCCTCACCACGGCCGCCTTCTCGCCCACATACGGAAAGCTCTCTGATATCTTCGGCCGTCGCTCCACCTTCTTGTTTGCTGTCATCACATTCGAGGTTGGAAGCGCCATCTGCGGTGCCGCAGCGGTAAGCTCGATCTATCCCCGACCCGGCGCTGGCAGTCGCAAGCACTTTGCACATCCCGGTGCGGCCAGCGCTCCTTGTCGCCGCCATACTCACTCCACATCTCCCTGGCTTCCGCTGTCAACAGACCTTGGACATGCTGATTGTCGGTCGCGCCATCGCCGGTGTTGGTGGTGGCGGTATCTTCAATCTGGTCCTGATCATCATCTCGGATCTCGTCGAGTTCCGTGACCGTGGAAAGTACCAAGGCATGATCGGCGCTGTCTTTGGCCTCGCTTCTGTCATCGGTCCTCTGCTTGGCGGTCTCTGTAAGTAGCATGTACATGTGTAAGGATGGGCCAGTGGGTCCAGTCGAATGCTCGGAACGGAGCAATGCCACTCGATGCAGCCCAGCCTAGCCCAGTCTGCACGCCTGATGCCGCTTTATAGCACATACTGACAATTGCTGCCTCTCATCTCTGACCTCTCGGTCCTGCCGCCAATGATGTCGCTCGTCTCACTCCCGCATCCCAGTCACCGACCACCTCACCTGGCGCTGGTGTTTCTACATCAACCTGCCCGTCGGCCTGATCACCGTCATCGCTGCTCTTCTCTTCCTCAACTTCCCACACACCAAGGGTTCCATCACCGAGAAGCTCAAGCGAATCGACTACCTCGGCTCCATCGTGCTCATGGGTGCCATCGTCTGCATCCTGTTGCCGCTTCAGTCCGGCGGCAATGTCTGGAACTGGAACGACCCCCAGACCATTGCCCTATTCATCGTCGGCGGTGTCCTGGCCATCGCCTTTGTCGTCATCGAAGTCAAGTTTGCCGTCGAGCCCGTCGTCCCTCCCAAGGTCTTTGTGAACAGAAGCATCATCCTGATCTATGGCCTTGCTGCCTTCTTTGGTGCCTCTTTCATCTCGCTCGTCTTCTACCTGCCAACCTTTTTCCAGGTGGCTCTTGGAAAGAGCGCCACCGATTCGGGCATTGCCATGTTCCCGCTCGTCATTGGTGTCGTTGTCTGTAGTATTGGAAGTGGTAAGGACAAGTTGATTGGCTGATACTGCCGTGCGGCATATGCCCCCTGATGTCTGATAATGCTCCTTCACGCTTATCCATGATCCGCAAAGCTGCAAGTCATGCCGCTGACCATGCAAACCATATATCTCCGTGCTTCCTACAGGTCTCCTCGTCTCCAAGACCGGCTACTACACCTACTTTTTCTACATTGGCTTCATCCTCATGGGCGTTGGCACGTATTTGTGCTCGCTCTTGGACATAAACTCCTCGAACGGCGCCCTTATCGGCTTCCTGCTCATCACCGGCATGGGCGTCGGCTCGGTTGTCCAGATCCGTGTCCTCGCAGCCCAGGCCAGCGTCAACAAGTCTCTGATTGCGATTGCAACCTCGCTGGTCAACTTTTGCCAGACCCTTGGAGGGTGAGTGTGCCTGGGCTATCGTCATAGGCGAAGCAATGCCGCCCATGCAGACTTTTGGGAGGGCGGGTGTCTCAATCGGGGGAACCACAGACTGACCCTTGTCGCTTCGCTTTGCTCCACACCCGTCCCGCTTCATCGCTGGCCCTCTTCAATAGCTGCTTTGGTCTTGCCATCACTGGTGCCATTTTCAACAACCAGATTACTTCGCAGCTCCAGGGTACCAATCTCCCGCCCCAGCTGGTCACCGCGATCGAAGCCTCTCCTCAGGCGATCGTTGCTCTCCAGTCCAGCCCTGCCCTGCACACCATCGCCGTTAATGCCTTTGTGGGCGCATTCTCTCTCACGCTCAAGTACGTCATTCCCTTCATCGGCGTTGCGCTGCTGCTCTCCCTGGGCGTCAAGCAGTACCACCACCCCAAGAAAGATGCCACCAAAGAACCAGAGGCCGTGGTCACGACCAACGAGCCTGCCAAGCCGTCTCTTGCCGTCTAAGACCAAAGCATATCCGCCAAGTCTGCTGCTTTTGCGTTTTGCGTTTTGTGCTTTGCGTTTTGTGCTTTGCGTCTTCCTTCCTTTTCCCCATCTCTTTCTCTCACCACTCTCACGACTTGTTCCTGGCCAAAATGATACCCCGCTCTGCGGGCAGCTGAATACACGCACATCTCCACCTCATTCCAGTCGTGTTGGCCCATTCGCCGCTGATACTCCGAGACCAGTGTGCAGGTCGATTGTGGAGACCGGGAGAGCGACCGGTGGTCTTCACTCGGAGGCTGCCAAAGTGATCTGTTCTATTTCCTATGGCATAGTTAGACGCAAGCACATCACATACTACACCGACAAATGGGTTGTGGGCAGGTGTCCCATTTCCCCTGAATCCAGTGTACTCCCACAGCTTGGGTGTCTCGTCTCGTTTGAGCTGTGCAACAATGGTGCCTGTAGAGGATTCGCTCTCGGCTCGCTCTCGGCTCGCTCTCCACCCTTCTCGCTCTCGCTCTCTCGGCTCGATCCGGCGCTTGCCCTGGCTTCGATCCGGCCCTGGCCAGAGGAGATTCCAAGATTTCGCCATCTTTGCCGCTTTGGCTCGTTGCTGCTCTTCACACCAGCATACACATCGCACTGCTCTGTCCCCCCCCGGTGCAATCGTTCGCCATGGCCGACAACAATATCTCCTACACGGTCGTACAGCAAGACGGTAATCTATCTTCTAGCTCTGGTCTCCCGTTTACCCATGCACTTGCAGACCCACAAGCATGCGTCTATCCTATCCCACAGCCGCACCTGCCAAACCTTGGAGCTAACGAGGCTGGGCGATAACTCGAGAGCCCGGCCGGCGTGTCCGTATCGTGTGATCTAGTGTGGCAAGCCCAATAGCCTCGCTGAACTCTTCCCTTCCCCCCGCCCGGATGCAGACGACAGAGATCAGCCCTCGGTCCAGGATCTGAAAAGCGCTCTGGAGAATGGAAAGGACGAGGCCAAGATCGAGACGATGAAGAAGATTCTGATGATCATGCTCAACGGCGACCCTCTGCAGTCGCTGTTGATGCACGTCATCCGATTCATCATGCCCTCGCGCAACAAGGCGCTGAAGAAGCTGCTGCTGATCTACTGGGAGATTTGTCCCAAGCACAACCCAGATGGCAAGCTGAAGCAGGAGATGATCCTGGTCTGGTGAGCGACGACAATGCCCCCGGAAAGCAGCACCACCATTCTCGACTGCCTCACGCACACTCTGTCACATGTCTGATGCTGGAATGGTTTTGATGATGCCGAGCACCAGCATACTCAATTCGGCTGAGCGGGGACGCCTGGGCCTCCCGTTCTGACCTGCTAACAAGCCAGCACCCCTCCCCACCTTCAGCAACGCCCTCCGAAACGACCTCCAGCACCCCAACGAGTTCATTCGTGGTGCCACCCTGCGCTTCTTGTGCAAGCTGCGCGAGCCCGAGCTGCTTGAGCCGACCATTCCCTCCGTC
>NW_026516340.1:0-107374 GCF_025602895.1 Polychytrium aggregatum
GACCATCGCGTCCCTCGTCAGCATCGCTGTCTTCGCTGTCGTCGGTATCGTCTGGGTCTTCGTTGTCATTGACGCCATCGCTTTCTTCCCAGAGATCGTCGCTGAGATCGCCGTGGTCGCCAAATCCGTCGCCGGAGAGGAACTCGTTGTAGAGGCCGTCCTCTTCATCGGCGTCGAGGGTCTTGCGTCTGAGCTCGGGAATGCCCGTGAGCACCGCCTGGGGCGGGGCAACAAGCCCCTGCAGGTTCTCGGGCACTTGGCCTTGATGAGTCAGGACGCCAAAGAGGAACCCGAGGAAGAGGACGAGATGCATGATGGCGCTGCCGATGGAAAAGATGGACAGCAGGCAAAGGCTCGGCGGGTACCACTCGGGGCCCCACGGCGACAGGGACCATAGCATATGCGAAAAGCGGGCAAGTTGAGCAGCCCAGTTGAGGAGCCGGACAAAGCGCTCGGGGGTAGCGGCCCAGCGGCTGGAGCAGATAGAACAGGCTGCCGGTGCTGGTGTTGGCGAATTGCAGCAGCAGGATCGCAGGGAGGTGGTTGGGCTTGGCACTCGGCAGGAACGTCGCCCAGAACAGCACGGTGATGCTCTTGCGAAGGGCAGAGAAGGCCAGGTTTTCAGGACGCAGGGCAGTTCGACCAATGACGTGCAGTGTAGCGGCAATTTGGTACAGGATGACGACTTGCGAACAGATTCGTAAGATCCACGAACGGCGAGTTGGGTTGGCGAGCGACGATCGTGTCGTGTGCATGACAAGTCGGGTCGACGGGCCAGTCGAGGATGCCGAGAAAGGACTCTGCGGTGAGCTGTAAATGATCGCGGATCCGATGGAACCATCGGCGTTGATGCAAAGGATCCGATCCGGGATCGAGCTTTACTAACCTGCAAAATACTCGATGGCCTGCTGGCCGATCCAGGACGGAAGCGTGCGGGCCGGATGAGCAGAGTCCAGCGGATGGTCGAGAGGAAAGCGAAAGACTTGGTCCAGCGAGCCGCCCGCATTCAGGACCACGTCCCAGGAGCAGAGATAGGCTTTGACGAGAACAATGACGGCCAGCGCCCTGGACAGATGTCTGGCGCAGAAAGCCACGGCCGGCGACGAAGGCAGCCGCTGCAGGACATAGAGGGCAGTGCTGAAGGTGGCGGCGGCGGCGACCTGGTTCTGGGGCAGCGAGAAGGTGAGATACCGGCGCGAGAGTTGGATGAGGAGCTGATGCAGCTCGATGATCCCCGGGGCCATGGTGCGGGTCGCTGGTTTGCGATGGCGATGGCGATGGCGATGGCGATGACGGACGAGAAGGGCGGTGGGCTCGTGGGAAGGATGGGCAAGAAAGACCCAGCAGAGGCACGGGGTCACGCCGACCAAGCGGATCTGTTTCTGCAACCAACCCAAACCAACCCAAACCAACCCAAGCGCCAATCCTGCCCATGGATGCGACCGATGCTCAGAATCAGCAGCCGTGGGAATGCTCGCGCAATCGTTCGCCCCCACGCGGGATGTTGTTCCCATTCGCCTCCTTCCCGTCTTCGTCATCATCTTCGCCCTCTTTCCCGTCGTCGCTCTCGACTTCACCCCCCCCCGGCGTCGCCATCCGTCCAGCCAAACCTGTGATTCTCGAAAATGCCCTCCGGCCTCGGCTCGCTGCCCCTGTTCAAGATCTGGACGGCCCTGACCCTCCTGCCGATCGTACTGCTGCTTGTGTTCTTCTGGCACGGCGACGCTCGCCAACCGGTTTCTCCCCTTCCCGCCGACCATCTGGAGCGGGCGCTGAGACTGCTTGACCGTGTCCCTGTGGCTGATGGGTAAGGACCTCGACGAGCTTGGTTAGGATGCAGCTGCCTTGCTTCTGCCAATATTGGAGCAACTGATCCGGTTCTAATCCGCCGCCTGTCCCTGGCAGCCACAACGACTTTCCAATGAGAGTACGCATCGCCCGCAACGGCAGCGTCAACAACTGGGACATGACCCACATCCCAGAGTTCAACACAGGTATGCATCCAGCAGAACACTGCTGCCACAGCAACCGGGGGCGGGTGAAGGCTGGGCACCGCGAACGAGTGCTGATCGTCTCGATCGAACGAGACACGGAGCGGGAGTGGCATAGAGGGCAAAGTAGCAGAAAGATGAGATGTGATGCAGAGGCGCTGACATTTTCCTACAGACATCCATCGCTTGAAGCAAGGAAAGTGAGTTGAAGGGTGTATGGAATAGAAGCTGGACCGCAACCCGCACCCGATGCTCCCAGGTGGACTGGTATTGCGAAGGACCTGGTTATGCGGGCAAGCGCTGCCGTCGTCCTTTCCCCGAACGACCGCGGCTCGATGTTCATGAAGCGCTGCCTGGGGCACCGAGATCGCACAAGGCCAGATCAAGCCCAGACTCACTGGCTACCTTGATTTATCGTCGTCCACAGGCTCACGGTCCAGTTCTGGAGCGCCTACGTTTCTTGTCCGGCCCGCTGCTCCGATGCCTCTCACTCTGTCCTGCAGACCCTGGTACGGGCCTCATACGGTCGAGGGATCAGTTGCCAATGCAGCGGTTTGGTACCTGTCTGCGACTAGCCCGCTTCGTTGCGACTAACCCGTTTGGCTTCTTTGCCGCAGGAGCAAATCGATCTGATCAAGCGCATTGCGACAGAGAACAGCAATGTGAGCAATGCGCCCGCCGTGTGCTGTGGCTCTGAGCCAAGTGGTGATGTCAACCCTAAACTTCACATATGGCCCGATGCTGTGTCCCATCCAGACCTTCGAGATTGCCTATGGATCGGCCGATATCAAGCGGATCTTTGCTGCAAAGCGCATCTCGTCGCTCATTGGTCTTGAAGGCGGCCATTCGATCGACAGCTCGCTGGATATCCTGCGCGATGTGTATGCGCTCGGTGCCCGATACATGACGCTCACTCACACCTGCAACACTCCATGGTCAGTACCTCCAAAGAGCCCATGACTGATCGACTCGAGCGGTACTCGCGATCGCATGAGGGTGGATACTCCACACTCCTCAGAGCAAGCTCGCCGGTGCCCTGTGCTGTGTTTGTAACGTACGCTTGCTCAGACATATCCCGCCGTGATGCACTACTGGCCATAATCTTCTGAGGGCTTTATGATTTGCTGACCGATGGCTTTGGCATCATCTGGAAATAGGGCCGACTCCTGTGCTGTGGCTCCAGTCCACGGAGGGCTGAACGAGTTTGGAAGGATTGTGGTACTGGAGATGAACAGGTAGGATCTGTCTTGCCGTTTGCTGGCAGAGCCGAAACGACATGCGCCTATCACCTGTTGTCGCGGCTATGCGAACAATCGCACTAAATACAGCCTATGCACTTGATATGGCAGACTCGGTATGCTCGTTGACATCAGGCAAGTCCCCAGCGTGATACAGTCGCAGCAGCAAGCTGTAGTTGCCCAGATATGCACCATCGTTCGACTGCGTCAGGCCCAGCGCGGCTATTTCAATCTCACTATGGGGCCCTGCTCGCACAACTGACCTTGCTATGGGAATCTCGAATCTGCATCTCGCCGTGGTGCACCTCGCACAGCCATGTCTCGAAGGACACCATGCTTCAGGTGGCCGCCATCACCAAGGCGCCCCTCTTCTTCTCCCACAGCAGCGCCTACGCAGTGAACCCGCATCCTCGCAACGTGGTAGGCGCCGATGAGCACACAGAGCTGGGACTGTAGTTGTACGTTTCCATACGCCAAGGCGCCGCGAATCTGACGAGAACTGCTCTGCGACACGCCAGCCCGACGAGGTCCTTCGACTGCTTCCTGAACTTGATGGCATTGTGATGGTAAGAGCAAGCAGCCTTCCCGTCCCATCAATATCCGTATTCCAGTGGATTTAGTGGTCGCAAGACTGATGTGAAGCACTTCCCCGACCGTCGGTCCGACCAGGTCAACTCGTACCCTACCTTTGTGACCGGCTCTCGAGTTGCGTCACTCAGCGACATTGTGGACCACATCGAGTACATTGCCAAGGTTGCAGGCCCCCAGTACGTTGGGATCGGAGCTGATTTCGACGGCATCGACGTGGTGTCTACCGGGTTTGAGGATGTCTCCAAGGTGGGTACTTGACTAATAGTAGTAGTTTGGTGTGGGTTGGCGGGATGTGCGCGAGGCGAGCAGCCATTCATGGACCTGAGTTCCAGCCGAGAGACTTTTGCATCTGATCGGGAATGGGTGAGCTGACCGGGAACCCTTGGACGCTGCGATCGTCTCCTGCAGTACCCACACCTGGCCGCCGAGCTGCTGCGACGCGACTTTACCGAGGACCAAGTCGCGGGCATCATGGGCGGCAACTTGATCCGTGTCCTTGAAAAGACCGAGCATGTTGCGCAGGAGCAGCAACGACAGGGCATCAAGCCCTTCGAGCAGCTGATCGGCGACAGATCCCGCTGCTGAAGTGCTGGAACTGGAGGGATGAAGGACCCTGGTGCCCTGCATCGGCAATACAACACTCGGCTCCCATCGCACACTGCACATTGCACATTGCACATTGCACATTGCTCATCGTTTTGGCCCGTGTCACATGCTTGCCCGTCGCGCAGCATCCAAGCCCCGAGCCGGGTGGCGGTGTCGTCCAAAAGTGTCGGCCAACTTCCTGTTTCAGCAGCCACGTGATTGCCTTATTTGGCAGCCGCGCCTGTGGGCGCAAGGCCAAGCGCGACGCTCTCGCTCTGGATGCGCTCTCGCTTGGGGGCCGCTCTCGCTGCACCGAGCCTGCGCCTCGCACGGCCCTCGCCGGCTCTCGCCCACTGTGTCGTCTCGCCCGCTGGCGCCACCCTCTCGCTGGCTTCTCGCCAGCTCCTCGTCCTCGCCGCGCTTCGCTGGCCTTCTTTTTGCGGCCCCTCGCCCCCCCGGCTCTCCCCTGCTCTCCATCTCTCCATCGGCTCCCTGCAAGTCTCGACCCATTCGCCAGTCCCCAGAGATCCTCCTCCTCCCCCCGTTCCCACCCAGCCGCCGCCGCCCCACCCAAAAGCCAGCACATTCGCCATGTCGACCGACGAGTACCGAGAAGCCTTCAACCTCTTTGACAAGGACTCTGATGGCCAGCTGGACATCAACGAAGTCGGCACCGTCATGCGTGCCCTCGGCCAGAACCCCACCCAGGCCGAGCTCAACCAAATCAAGGCCAACTTCCAGGCCAAGGGCAAGACCCAGATCGACTTTTCCGACTTCCTCCCTCTCATGGCCTCGCCCCGCGATGCCAGCAACATGAAGCGTGATGTCGAGGCGGCCTTCAAGGTCTTTGACAAGGAGAACCTGGGCTACATCAACGTCAACCAGCTCGTCCACATCCTCACCAGCGTCGGCGAGAAGTTGACAAAGGACGAGGTCAACGACATGATCAAGGCTGCCGACAGAAACAACGACGGCAAGATCACCATGCAGAACTTTGTTGATGTCTTGGTGCCGAAATAAATGGAAGGCGAGAGACCATTCTCCATTCCATTCCATCCTTCCATCCCTTCGGCTCCCGCTCTTGCCCTCCCCTTCGATATCCATCCCATTCATGCTCGCCCTGTAAAGACTTTGATGTGCCTCTCTATTTCCAACGACTTCTCGCCTTCCCTTTATTCCTAACCCCTGGCTTCTTTCCTTCCTGTCCAATATGTGTTGCCATTTCCCCCCATCCCTTCGTCCTTTACTCCACCTGCTTGTTCCTGTCTGTCCATCTGTTCCATAGCTGCCGTCCTTACGCGACTCTGGTGGATCTCAGATGGCCGGCCTCGACCAGCAGATCCTCGTCCTCCCCCCCTCTCCCTTTGCGCCTATATATATATATTCGCACCGGCTGTGTGGTAACGACCCTGTCCGTCGAAGCTGACATGGCACTGGCTTGCATTTTGCGAACCAGTCTTTGGCGCCAGATCTCGGGCCCCTCAGCACACATTCTGTCGACCTGTGTGATTGATTTCATCCTGTATACATATCTCGCCACCGCACCCTTTCCTCCCCGCTTGAACCCGACCATCTTCCCTCTTCTGTCCAGTGTTTCGTCTTTTCTCCCCCCCCCCACTCTCTTGTTCTTACTATCTTTGCAGCTTTGGGTTGTATCGTAGGCGCCCCCCCCCCGTTTCGATTCATTTGAAATAAATACAGCGTTGCCAAAGTGAAACGGGACACTCCGATTTGAGCCAGGACTGTTTGCGAATGCCCCCTGGAAGCAAGGGAAGCGATATGCATCCGACCCACGGAGTCTCTGGTTCGCCAAGTACTTTGAGCAATTCATCCATGCCCGAGACTTCCTGCCCTGGTGATACTCCATATATACACCCTGGCAAGACTCGATCGGCATCCGGCCGAGGCATGGAATCGTTCGTCAACGCAACTGCTATCAGCGATCGGGGCCCATCCACTGCCCCCTCCTCACATCGGATGCACCAGCCCGAGAGCCCTTCGTTTATCCCGGCCTCGCTTCCAATATAGCGCGCACGACAGCAGCACCGTTACGGCTTGCAGACCCACAAAGACGATAAAGGCGCTCTGATAGCAGGCTGATCCAGAGCAGTTTTGCTGAGTAGCTCGGTCGTTGAAGTAGCCAAAGAGCATGTTGGAGAGGAAGATACCGACGGGGCATCCGATCAGGGTGAAGGCGCTGGCTGTGCCGTAGCTCTTGAATCCGAAAAAGTCCGCCTTTTTTCGTTTTGGCGAGGGATCGGGGTGAGAGAGCAGGAGGAGTCCGGTGAAGCGATGATAAGACGATGGTGCCGTTCAGTGAGCCGCTCGATTGCAGAGGAGGACGATGGCCCTTGGTTGCTGGAAGGACTTATCACTCTCCACAGCCTTGAGACTTGCAGCACCCTCGACAACCTCGACCTCTGGGCTGTCGCTGGCAACCCACCAGCCTCGAAGCAGGCCCAGCCAACAGACACCCGCAGATCTATCCAGATAGATATCGATACTCACGATCAGTGCCGGGAACAGCGAGCCCGAGGCTCCGTATCCAACGCCCACCATGACTGAGCATAGCATCAGGGCGCCGTCGCTAACGTTTCCTCCAAAGCCTAGGATGAACAGGGGAATCCATTGGATCACGGTGGCCACCAGGAGCAGCAGAGACCGGTCCAGCCGGAGGTACTTGATCATCACGTCGGATCCGCCCCCAAAGCCCAGGCGACCAAAGCAGCCGGCGATGGAGAGAATGGTGACGTGCGTGGCAATGCTGGAGGCGGTGTCGGTGTTGGGGTGCAGAGCCTGGACGATGGTGGCGACGTTGCTGTAGTAGGTCAGCCCCTGCTGGAAGATGCAGATTGTTGCATAGATGTGGAAGAGCGGCGATTTCAGGATCTCGAGTGGGGTCATGCCCTCGACCTCAGGGGCCGGCCCTGGTTTGGCGACCGAGACGCGTTTGGGAGAAGCGGTCATGGCCTCTGTGGGGGGCGGCCGAGTGCGGCTGAAGCGGGCGGCATAGGGCTCCTGGTCCTCGTCGTCGTCCTCGCTGTCGGGTTCTTGGTCGAGGTGCATCACTTCGTCGTCGGCGCCGAGATGGTGCTTGGAGCCCCACGGCGCCTGCTTGGTGGCGGAGAGCCTCGGCTGGATGATGTGGGACCGCTCATCGATTGTGTCGGTCGAGCCGATGTGGAACTTGTCTGCGACAACCACCTGGACCTTCTCGGGCCCTTTGGGTCTGGCCTGCTCGGCCATTGTCAGAGGCACCTTGAAGAGCGAGAATGCGCCTGCGATGCTGACAGCAAAGACCGAGACGGTGACGAAATGGAGATAGCCCGAGACGTCTTGGGCATAGTAGCTGGCGCGGATCTGGCTGTACAGTGTCGCAGAGAGAGCGTAGGCGAGCCCGAGACTGCCGCTGATCATGCCGCCGAGTGTGATGGGAAAGTTGGCCATGTTGACGGCGAGGGCAGCCATGTATCTGGTGGTGAGGATGGCAGTGGCAATGAGACGGTCAGGACGGAGTGGGGTTTGGAGCGGTGAGCATAACGACAACCTGACGGCTATACAACCGGGTGCCACCCCGAAAGCACCGGGTCTGTGGATCGATGGCACTCGCTGCCGCCGTTTGAGTCACCGGCACACACTTACACCGCCGTCGATCCAAAGCCGCATACAAAGTAGTAGAACGCCATGGCACCGTATCCGGCACCGCCGCCGGTGATGGAGCCGTCATAGGCCAGACTCATGCAAAGGAACCCGGCCCCAAAGGTGACTGCGCCCACGATCTACGCCCAGGGCCGGCGGGTCGGCGAGTCGGCGATTCCGGGTCGAGCGGTGCGAAACGCCGATTCCGAGTCGATTACGTGTTGCGGATGGGTTGTGGGAGCGTGTCAGGAACAGGCGGAGGCGGAGCGACAGAGAAGGTCAGCACTGATGGGTGAGTCAGATCGACGACATGGCGGAGGCAATGTGTCTCCGCCTCACTTTGGGTTGTCCCCATCGGCGCTGGCTGGGCTTTGCGGGGCTGCCCCTTGGGACAATCCAGGGATCCTGCGGCGGTCTGTCGCGAGGGCAGCCGAGCCTCAGATGCAAATGGCGGCGACGCGACGACGATTCGTGGCGGACGCAAGCTGGATGAGGAGCGCTGACGCAGTAGAGAAGGACGGGTGGTAGGCCGGTGGGGTGGAGCCGAGCGGAATCAAGGCAAGCCAAAACAAAGCAATGCAACGCAATGCAAAACGGACAGGGGCCTACCATTGTGACGACCGGGCCTCTGGCGTCATAAATGGGGCCGACTGCCAAATAGCAGAGATACAGGGCGGCATTTCCAAAGGCCGAAATAAAGTTGACTTGTTGCGAGGTGTACTGGAACCGAGTCTCGAGATCCTCGCCGATGGACGAAAACGCAAACAGAGCACCCGAAACCAGCATGATCAGGAACCCTGTGATCAGGGTCACGGAGCGGAGGGCGATACGGGTGTCCATCGCATCGGCACAGCCGAGCGGAGAGAGTCTCCTGATCATGATGCGGGGGGCGCTGTGGGGACGTGTCAGGGGGTTCCTCAGGAGGATGTTACTCCGATCGGTGCGTGGGAAAGCAATGTGGGGTGCCTGGCGCTCCACGAAATCAATATGCGGCTGGGCTGAGAGCGGGGGGAGGGGTTGAACAGGGCCTGACGCTGGAGGGACGTTCGGAGAAAGGTAGCGTCGGGCGACGGAACAGCGTTTGGAGCGCGGCGGATGAGCGTGAGAATTCGGCGGCCCATGCGATTCCCAAGATGGGGAGGAGCAGCCCTCGCACTCTCGGAGCAGGAAGAAGCTGCATGGCCATCAGGGCCCTGGTGGTGGCTCGCTTGCAGTGCAGTGCAGTGCAGTGCAGATCAGAGCAGCACATGCCCGAACCAGCTGGTCGCCAGGGGTTGGTCAAAAGGCATGATTGAGCCTGTGCCTGGGCCAGCCCACACTGCGGGATGGCGCCGAAGACAGCCCGATCTGCTGCTTGGCCCAATCAGCAAAGGGTATATCCCCAAGACAGAGCTGCGGATGAGGGGCGAGCCGCCGCTTGCTCCAGGGCTCCATGTGGCAGCCAGTGTCCGGATAGCCCGTCCCAAGCCGACCGACAGGGTCCTGCCGCTCGTGAACAGGGCCGCCTGGACAAGACCGCGCTGCGGCACAGCTGGACAGGCACACGAGCGGCAGCGTCCAGGCGCGATCGTTCTGGACGAACAATCGTTGCGTGGCAAGAGAGCGAGTGTTTCAGGTGCCTGATGCGCCTTGGTGTCCGCGGCGGCCATGCTTCGGTGCTCTGGCGACATCCTGCGGCAAGCAGCGGGAGCCGGGCCAGTGGGGCTGGAAGAACAGGAGCGGCCTGTCGTCCAGCGCCACAGAATCCATGCTATCGGGACCGGGGGACATGCGGAGCAGCGGGCGGCCATCTGCGGGCGGTGGTGGCGGGGGCCAAGCAACGACGAGGGCGAGGCGAAGAGCGCCGGGGACACTCCTGGCCGGGTGGTGGAGGATCCTACAAAGATCCCGCGAGGATCCCGCGGGGGTGGTGGGGAAGGGGCGGCACACCGCGGGGAAGGAGATGCACTGCGGAAGATGGCTTGCAGAGGGCACGCCAGCAAAAGTCCCACCGACCGACAAGAAGAACGCCGGGTTGCCTGGTGCGGAGAGCCGGCCCAAGGACAGGCGCGTGCAAGGCAGGGCTGCGCTGCACGACGTCGACGCCGCCGCCCTTGCTGCCGGCATGGGCATTGCGAGGGCGCTCTTGTGCAGACAGAGGCAGACGCTTGCGGCCTTGCTGGAAAGGAAGGACTCGGTCCGTCCGTTTGTTCCTTGGGTCTCTGCTGGGACATTCGGTCGCGATGTTCTGGAGAGGCCGGTGCGATCGTGGAAGCCCGAGGCATTCTTACTTTTCGGTCGGCCGGGGCGACCGTTCCGTCCGCCTGGTTTGCCAGCACCGCCCCGGCCAGGCTTGGACCCGCCCAGGGAACAAGCGTCTTGCGGCAGCAGCGGCGACAGCATCAACGGCAGCAGAAGCAGAACCAGCAGCAGCCTCTATCGACAGAGACTGTGTCGCCTGCACAGCTCGGCCAGGCAGCGCAGAGCCGCCCCGACGCGCTCCGCCGGCACAACGCAATGTAAGGGACGCTGGCTGGCACGCCGCGATTGCAGCACAACTGAAACCCAACTCGACAGGCGCTTCTGCTGCGGACTTCGATCGAGCCGCCGCTGCCTTTTAAGGCATTTGTTTGTGCGCGCTTGCGTGCGATCCGCGCTGGCACACAGCCGCACTGGCCACGGGGCCGCGTTTGTGGGCGTTGCTGTCCGCTCATCCACACGCACCGCCGCGCCACGCATCCGAGCGCGTCCAGGCGCGTCCGAGCACCCCCACCGCCGTTGCGACAGTCGGGCCGCTGCAGCCACGGCTGCCGCCGGGATCGGTGGAGGCGGCCTCGCCGGGCCAATCACCGCGCGTCGCTCGAAAGAAATGGGCGGCCTGTGCTCGACTTTTTTCCTTTTTGCGCTTGCTTGTCCTCGGAAGCTTCCCTCCCACTGGCCCCTGAGTCCTCCCCCCGCCTTGGTCGCCCTCGGGCTCGCGCTGTCCTGCTCGTGGCCGCCTCCCGTTAAATAGCCAGGTCCGCTCCCGCCCCGGCTCGGCCCTCATCTTCCTGCCGCCGCTCCTTGCTTGCCCAACCCTTCGCTGCTTTCACTCTCTCTCTCCTCCAAAATGGTCAACGCTGCCTCCGTCGCTGCCTTCCTCGGCCTCGCTGCCTCCTCCCTTGCCCTCGTCTGCAACCCCACCAACTACCCTTACGCCGGCCAGAGCGTCAGCGTCCCCCTGGTCCAGCAGTCCTTTGCCAACCCCAAGACCGGCGTCAAGACCACCTTCTCCGGAAAGTTCACCATCATCGATGGCTGCACCGTCCAGCTCACCGACGTCTCCATGACCTCTGCCGCTGCTTCCCAGATGATGTACGTTGTTGCTATCGGTGATCTCTCGCAGCCCTATCGGTGGCGGCTCCTCGCGCCCCTGAACGGTGCTTGATGTTCCCCAGGGGGGGGGGCAGGTGTCCTCCTCGGGACGTTGACTCTTGCCAACATGCTTAGCCGTGGCTTCTGCCAGTCCTCCCGCACCGCCTGGCGCGGCTGGTGGGCGAGCTGCACTTGTCTCCGCTGAGCTCTCTGACTCACCCTCATGCTCTTTCCTTTCTCCTGCCCAGCCAACTCTGGGGCTCCACCAGCGCCAGCAGCACCACCGGCTTCCCTCTCTCCACCACCTCCATCTACGGTGACTACACCAACCAGAACTACCCCGGCAACATCTCCTTCATCGGTGCCTCCCAGCCCAACATCCCCGAGTCGTTCTACGACTTCAGCCAGTGAGTATCGTTGGCCTGTCAGACTCTGCTGCGATCAGATCCCTCTTCGTGTTAGACAACGGGGTGTCGCTGTCGATACCACGGCCAAACGCCGCCGATTCCGATCTATCCACAACCACAACCATAACCACAACAAACACGACCATGTTTCGTTGACTCCTGCCTCTCTTTCTCTCCAACCCACAGCGTCATGCTCATTGCCACTGACACCTACTGGCTCATTGCTGCCGGCGATCTCCCCGCCACCGCCAACACCTCGGGTGCCCCCGTCCCCGCCCCCGCTCCCTCGGGCGCTGCTCCCGTCCCTGCCCCTGCCACCTCCGGTGCTGCCCCCGCCCCCTCCAAGCCCAGCTCGGCCGCTTCCTCCCCCTCGGCCGGCTCCACCAGCGACGCCTCCAAGATCAGCATGCTCCCCGCTGTTGCCGCCGCCCTCGTCCCCGCCGTCGCTGCCCTCTTCTTCTAAGCGCCCCCATTCCTCATGCGCCTGTTCTTTGGCCATTTCTTTCATATCCCTGCCTTCAACCATTCTTAGACCTCTCCCCACCTTTCCTTGACGGCTCAGAAATTGCATCCTCACCGTTGATCGTGTTGCGTTCGCTTCCCCATGTCTGTAATACTTGACGCCTCCCACCCGCATTTCTGTGTTGTTACAATATATTTATAGCGAAACTGTGCATTGACGGATTTTGTTTGGGGAAGGAGTGGGGGAATGGGAATCTCCATGAACAGAGAACCACGAACAGAGCCGCGACAAATGGCATGGCAATAACATGGACGTATGGCCGCTGCGTGTTTGCATGATGCGGCCTTGGGACACATGCCACACGAGTCTCCCCGGCATCGCCACGACCGCTCGCTGTCGATCCGGATCGGCGCAATCTCGGAAGCGGTGGTATCGCGGGAATGATCTCGCCCAGCGAGATTGCGTGCTCTGACCCAACAAGACCAGCCTCTGTTGCCGACACCGTATCGAGTCGGCTGCCCAACTCTGTTGCTCATGCACATCCAGCCACCACCACGTCATATCTAGACAGCATGTCTGCCTGGCCCGCTTGCACGAGCCCTGCGCCCCCGATCCGCCCCTATCCGTCCGCTGCCTCGGCCAGTGTCGTCATCAAACAGGCAATCGCCAGGCCGCACTCAACGGCACCCACGGGCCGGCTGTCTGCATCCCTTCCAGCCCCCCTTGCCATGCGCAAAAGCCCGAGAGCCGATCGCCCTGAAGGAAAAAAAGCACACCCAAAAACGCCCGAGACGTTGTGCAGCACGTGTGATCGGCACCGACATTCACATGTCGTCTCTCGCCGTGCACCTCGCCGCACCTCGCCGCGTCTCTCCTCCTGGCGAGCCCGCCCGAGAAGCCCAGCGAGAACCCCCCTCAGGCGCTATATTTATCGTCCCACCCCCCCCCGTCACGAACCGCCCGAGATTGATTCCCGTCGCCACCACCCAACACGATCGCCGCCGCTCGATACCATCCGGTCGCTGTCGCCTTCACCACACCACTCATCCGCCACCCCATTCGACTCGGCCTCTGGGTCGCCCGCCATCAGCCCAACCAGCAGTTTCGCAGCTGCATTCTTTTGGCCAACCATCTAGACCAACCATCCGGACCCAACCATCTAGACCAACCATCCGGACCCAACCATCTAGACTTCCCATCCCGTCAACACGCCCCAGCCCAGCCCAGCCGCACTCACCCGCTCAGCATGTTCGCCACCCTGAACCAGCTCTCCTCGTCGCAGCGCGGCCCGCGCCACGAGCTGCCGCAACCAGTTCCGCTCATCGAGTTTGTCTCAAAGCAGCAAGTCTCGTCCTCCAACCGCTCGGTCGCCATCCAGCATGTTGCCACTGGCATCACAAAGGAAGCCCAGCGTCTGCTGAGCCAGGTCAAGAGCCCCGTCTACATTGCCGCCTTTGTTGGACATGGCCGTTCCGGCAAGTCCTCGACGGCCTCTCGCATCCACACCGCCATTACGGGCGACAACAGCGTCTACTTCCCGTCCCAGTCCGGAAACGTTCCGTGCACCCACGGCATCGACATGCTCGCCTTCCGGCACCCCAGCAAGGACGGCACCGTCCTGTTTCTCGACTGCGAGGGAGGCGGCAACAACAACCAGACCGCCATTCCCTTCGTCGTGGCTCTCGCCGCGCGCCTGGCCAATCGGATCTACGTCTTTGAGCGCGGATGCTTCACCACCGCCGGACTGGATGTCGTCATGCAAATCATGAACATGGTAAGGGGTCAGTCTGCACCGCGTGATGCTGAGTGTCTGGTCGCGGACAGAGTTCTGTCGACAGACTACCATGGACAGACAGCCATGGACAGACAACCATGGACGGGCTACCATGGACACACAGACCAGCGCCCTTGGCAGGCATGCTCATGCCAACACCGCTCTTGCGTCGTTACAGGGATACGTCACAACCACCCACGCCGTCGAGATTCCCCGATCGCTCGTCCTGGTCGAGAACATGTCCATCAACCAGGAGATTGAAGAAGAGGAGCTTCTCGAGGATCTGCTCTGTGAGGAAGAGGGCGACGAGATCACCAACCGGGTCCGCCAGCTCATCAAGGAACGGTTCGATGTGGAGTTTCAAAAGATCCCCTTCCACACCCTGGGCGTTCCGACGATGCACCAACAGGCGATTGAGGTCATGGGCGACGTGCTGGCCGACCGTCTCGCCCCCATTGCCCTTGGCAACGTGCCTATGGATGGCAAGATGATTGCCCACCTTGTCAATGAGCTGCTTGCCCAGGTCCGGAACGGCGGAACTCGATTCAACATGACCACCGTCACCGAGGCCATGGTCGCCAACATGGCCACAGACGCCGCCAACACTATCTGGGAGGGCTTTGTATCGCGACTGCGACGCACGGGCAACCACCCCAGCCAGATCAACGGTCGCAAGCCGCTGCCACAGATCATGCAGGAGGTCGAATCGGCCGCCAACACGGCCATTGACGAGCTCGAGGGCTTTGTCAACCGCCTGGTTCCCTCCGAGCCGGCCGTTGTCGCCAAGACCATCTGGGAGCGCAACTACCAGCACCTGGAGAGCAGCATCCAAGCCACATACCGCCAAAAGCTGCACGAACGGTCGCAGGAAAAGACCTGGTTCGAGCACATCACTGCGATCGTCAACGAGCTCGTTCAGCAAATCGTCGATCTCGTCTGGCAGATCTTCCGCATGCTGCAGACCAGCATCCGCGTGATTTCCTTCAGCAACCGCTTGCTGCTGGGAGGAAGCGGGCTGCTGTCCTCGATCTCGGCCTCGGCTGCCCCGGCTCGCAGCAACGGCGGTCTGTTTGGAGCCCTGACCCAGGCGGCAGGCTTCCGGCTCGGAGCGCCGTCGATGTTCTCGCTGTGAGACGAGCCTTGGTCGGCCCAATAATCCGGCATCCGACGCTAGCGCCTGGCTGTATCTTTTTTCTTGTTGCTGTTGTTATTATTGCCGTTGTCACTACCATTGTTATTGCCATCATTATTGCTATTGCTCTTGTTGTTGCTTTCGCTCCTACCTCTTTGATCTCCATCCCAGCACACTCCCATTTCCCTCCTGGACTCTGGACCCTGAATACACGCACATGCATCCATCATCCACACTGATCGCCAGAGGAAGAGTGGCCTGCGCGTGGGACTCATGAATATTCAATCCAAAGAGCAGATCGATATGAGAACAACGAGTGACCGTCTCAGTCAGCACACCTCCTCCTTGGCACAATACAACTCTATACGATGCCGTACATTTCTATTCAATACGATGCCATACAATGCGATATAATACAGTACGAGACAACATGATGAGATGCATTTGTCTTATTATTGGAGATTGAGCTGGTCTTTCAGTAACAGCCACCGGATCGCCAGCCGTCTCCGTGCTTCCTCGAGCCGATCCATCAACCGAACCAACATACATCCGATCGGGGTTCGGCACAGCCGGATCAAGCGCACACGGCGCCGGCGCTCGCTCGACGTCTCGTCCTCGAACGAAAGCATGGCTTGCTCGCTGTTCTCGATCCCGGACTCGACCCGGGAGGACCGGAGGATGCCTGGTTTCCCACAGGACGTGTGGGTGATGGTCGTGAGAGTACTGGTGGAGGATGAGGTCGCGGTGGTGCTGGGGACGTCCAGGAGACTCTCCTCGGACCTGGGCGATCGTACCAAGGTGTTTTGACTTTGACCAGGAGCGGCTAGACAGGAGATCGAGTTGAGATTGGCGTGGGCGGCGAGCGTTTGTGGCGGCGGTAGTGGTGGTGGTGGTGGTGATGGAGGTGGCAGACAGATTCGTGGAACAGCAGCAACAGCAGTAACAGAAGGAGGACAACTGGCAGTAGTGTCGGTGGCAGAGGGCGAGACAGGGACAGAAACAGGAACAGGAACAGGAACAGGAACAGGAACAGGAACAGGAACAGGAACAGGAACAGGAACATGAATAGGGATAGGGATAGGAACAGGGACAGGGGTCGAAACGCACGGCGATCTTGAATGAAGTCCTGGACTGATTGGCACCGACGATAAGGTCGGCGCAACTGGCTTTGAGATCGGCATCGCTGGGCAAGCCGCGGTCAGCCCTCGATGACATCGAAGGAATTGGTGGAAGAATCCGCTGTTGACGATGGTGTTGTAGGCTGTGTGGAGATCGACTTCGTCGTCGTCAGATGGCACCCGTGCCGTCCGAATCATGTCCACGGCCTTGATAATGTTGACTTGGAGGGTGGTTTGAAACTCTAGCTCGCTGCCTTCATGGTGTAGGCTGACATGGCGGAGGTCAACAAAGACAGCTGGGTGGCTGCTCCTATTGATTGCGTAGATCATTCTTTCGTTCGCTCGGTATCTATGGCGATGGCTCCTATGGGAGCAGGGATATGAATGGCCAGTGCGACTATGCCAGTTGGACAAAGCGGAAAGATGAGGGTGTTGGAGTGTTTGAGCACCGATGCAGCTCGGTACTGGAGAGGAGAGCTTCTTGGATGACAGATGAGTTCCACTGTTGGGGACGGGGAGGAGCCAGCCGCTTTATATGGCTTCTATTTGTAATAGATCTCTTGCCATCACCAGGGATGTTGACAATCCATGCGCCATCCAGATATCTGCATCCGCAGGATTGTCGCCGATCCACACGGATTGACGACGTTGGGTGCGAGGACGCACGCAAAGCCACCGCCGTCACTGCTGCCACCACTGCCACTACTACGACTGCCAGCACAAGCAACGTAACAACTGCGATCCCATCGTAAACATGGTCGACGTTGAGTAATGCTTTGGATCTCAACTGCAGGTGGCAGCGTGTAATGGTGGACGCGACTATCGACAAGAGAGGGGAGGGGCGTCACTCTGGGCGTCGCTTTACTGCTGTTGCTCGATGGGGCTTTGTTTCTTCTGGCATCGCCGGCACAGGCACTCTTTGTTGCTGCCTGTTTGGAGGCTTTTGACAGTGTCCCCAAGTTTCAGCAACGCTGAGTCAACGAAAGATCCGGACCAACCACCGATGCAGGCGCCTGCCTTGTCGTGGCGACCCTGATCAACCCGAAGGGTGTAGCCCCCCCAAACATCTGTCGAGATGTTGGAGCGGGTGATGGAAAGTGTCTCGGGCTTGCTGGGGGGGGGCGGGAATGACGAATATCCAGCTGGTTGAAAGCCCAACGGAGCACACCGCCTCTTTCGGACAAAACACCCCGAAACTGGATCACATCATATACTCGATCGAGAGTGACCGAGTGAGTCAAATCACCTGGCGTCTGGTCCATCGAGACTGTCCAAGACTCCAATATCTCCACGGCCAGCATTATACCTCCGGTGCCATGTCGCATCGGCCTCTAGTACAGGAAGAACTCATTGTTTCTCGAACTTGTTTTGAAACGGGACACCTTCACACGGATGACTTGCTGGACTGTGTGGGTTGTGTGGGCTGTGTGGGTTGGACGACTTTGACTGGTACCCTATAAATTCGCTCACCGAGATCTTGCAGGGATTTTTCTCTTTGCCCTGTGGCTTCCTCCCTCATACCAGGTATGTCTTCTTGCACTGACCTGCAGTGACTGCATCTACAGCGGCTCGTTGGTCCCCGTCGTGCCCACTCACTCCATGCATCTCCCTCACACAGGAATATGATTTGATCCGCTTGAGCGGGTGTGTGATATAATCCAACAACACCGTGTTTGCCCGAATGAGACAATGTGTTCCATTTTTTTCTTCAGCACGCTGAGCACATCAGCTTACTGAATCGGAAAGAACTGAACTCTGCGGCCAAGGCTCGATTGCTTCTTTATTTGAATGTTGGAACAGCAAGGCGAATACGGGCAATGCGAGGAGTACGAGCAGCGTGGAGAATGTGGGAGTGTGAGGAATGTGGGGAATGTGAGGAGTATGAGGAGTCGGCTCGCATCGCCAACAAAATGACAAGTAACAGGTTATGAAACAAGATTATTAACGTGGCCCTGGGCCCTGGGCCCTGGGCTCTGGGCTCTGGGCTCTGGGCTCTGGGCTGGTCACAGCGGCGGCCAAGTAAGCAGTCACTTGCATCGGTCGGCGCAACGAGGAGGACGGCGGTCACGCCGGCGGCGAGGACCTGGATACGGTCGAGAGATTCACCAGGTGCGGGATTGAAAGGCTGCCGAGGCTGAAGCGGCAACCTGTGGTGGCGGATTTTTTGGAGGAAAAATGGCTTCGGAGAGCATCAACTCGACCAAAGCCCTTTAAACAGCAGGGACAGACCCAAGGAGTCTCGTCGCCATGGACACAGCGAAGGTGCCGTTGCAGCTCTTGCTTGCGCCGGAAGGCAGAGGGGCAGTGAGTGCAGGCAAATCGGCGCTCTAGTGAGGAGGCACGGGACAGGAGTCTACCAGAGAGCAACCTGGGACTGCGATCCGGTTGCAAGTTCGATCGCGGGTTTTTTGGTGCCAGCCTTCGCGGCGTGGTGTCCGAGTAGTAAGAGCGGTCAAGTTGGATCGAAGGAGGCGGATGCGGATGATATGCAGCCGTGCTGGAGGACGAGAGAGGAGCCGAGGTTCGCGACAGGGAGGATGAGTCGGAGACGAACGACTCGGACCTCGAAGGAAAGTGCCGGGGGCGATCTTGACCCAGCGACTGGGAGCCGTCCTCGGGACCGTTCAAAAGAAAGGCAATCTTCATTCCTGACAGGAGCGACAAAGTACAGATCGACCGACCACAAAGCAAGCACAGCAGGGGCCGCGAAAAGTGACGGCAAGCGAAGGACGGGCAAATGAATCGACGGCGAGGGAAAGGGTGGTGGTGAAATGGGGTGAAGGAGGGTGGGGCCGATGGTAGCTTCAGGATAACAGTGCTCGATGGCGTAACGGCCGCGCGAGCGAGTCCCAGCGACGAGATCGACGATACGCGGGCCGACGATACACGGATAGATATAGCCAGACCGAGAGGCGGCGTTGATGCAAATTGGGCCGCAGCGGCCTGTGATAGGCAACAGTTCCAGGGAGAGCCGGCAAGAGCGACGGCGCCCACGTCCGCCGGCAGACACATGGAGCACACTCACAGTGCGGAAAAAAAAGTCCGGGCAGTCAGCCAGTGTGCCATTGGGGTCGGCGTTTCTGCTGTGATTCGCGCGGGTCGGTGCCTCCGCTGGGCGAAAGCATGCGCCCATCTGATGGCAATTCAAGTGCGTGGCGCTCAGCCAGGACCGATGCGGCCGCTGCTGTCGATCGGGCAACCGGGTGAGCCGATGCGTCCAGTCGAGCAAAGCGAGCAGACATCGGGCGACGGCGCCGTGCATCGGGTCGATGCACCCGATGCATCCAGGCAGATGCAGCGACGACGACGAGGAAACGGGAAGGACAGACGGAGAGACAGGCAGAGAGACAGACAGATCTCGTGGTGCTTCTGGGCCGCTTGGCTCCTATCCCTCGCCGCCATGTCATTGACCCTCGAGCTCCCCGTCCACCCGCCTTCCTGTCATGGGCTCGGTCTGGCATACCGCCAACACGTCCCCTTCGCTCTCTCGAACCGCTCATCGGCCCTCCCGCATATTGCGCGGCAGCGCGGTGGAGGGGATTGGAGGGGCTGCCTCCCAAGGTTGCCGCCAGCCGCTTCCCAAAGTCACTTCTCGTTCATCATAGTGCTTTTCTCCAGGAACGAGGGAGCACTGGCGGAGCCAGGCGCAATCGGACGGTCTGACTTGGTCGACCGACACAGAGCCCGCGGCCGATGAAGCCGGAGTCGCTCAGCTCGTCATCGTGACCATCATTTAGCCCGCTATTGTGATCATCATTCAGCCCGCCATCGCTGGCCACCGCCAGAGGCATCGGCCGCAACCACTGCGGCGGGCATGGTGAAAAATCCCACGCCAGCGACCGCCATTGGATGATCAACCAGGGGTCCATCTTGGCTTCCCTTGGTGGGTTCGCCCTCCCATCCCGTCGGCTCCTGGGTGATCGCTGCTCCAATACGGTTGGCACAAGAACTACTGCTGGTCAAGATCCCCGCATGCAGCGGCAGAAGCCCCGGCGCACTCCGGCTGTCCCCGGTTGCAAAGCCGAGGCAGTTGTCGCCGGCCTCGCTCTGATCTGCTGGGGCTCTCCCGCTGGGCGCTCTTTCTCCACCTTCTCATTTGTTGAGCACTTTTTTTGTTGTGCCACAAATCGCCTTTGGTGCCCAGCAAATGCTTCTCAATCCCGATGGCGAAATCGTTGCTCTGGACCAGCTTCTCATCGGCCTCCATCTGCTCCGTTGCGCCCCTGCCTCTGCAAGGCGCTGCTCCATTGCTAGCCACAACTCTTCCTCTGCCTCCTTGACCCAAATCCCCGCGTTGCGCTATGCCGCACCACTCCCGGACGCTGTGGCCTCTTGCGACGGTATGTTGGGGCTCCGCTGAACCTGGCACTTGACTCATCGACTCATCGACTCATCGACTCATCGACTCATCGATCCATCGATCCATCGACCCGTCGGCATATCGGGGCCTGCATTCATCCAGCCTCTCTACCCCATCTCCGCTTCAGAGCTTCTTTTCGTCCTCGTGGTCATCCCGCATGGATGAGTTTGCCACCAGTGAGTCAGTCGGTCATTGGATACCCATCTTCAGCTCCACTCCATCTGGGCCGCAACAGGTCCCAGAAATGCCTCTTGTCATGCAACCAGGCTCTGTCGCTAATGCCACCTTCGACTCTGGTTCCTGGACGGCGTCTTTGGCTGCGTGTGCCCTCACCCCCCTGGAATCGGCGGCGGCGACTCAGGCTTGTTCATCATCACCATCTTTTCCGAGTCGCTATTGGAGGTGGCGCTCTATGGGCTTGTCGTCACCCTCTCGGCAATCATCGGTGGAGTTTTCATCGGCAGAGTCATCGACAGCCACTCGCGCATTACTGGTATGGCCCGTTCGAGTGGATCAAATCGCGGCTGTTTGAGCAAGTCCGTCTTGTTTGATCTGGAGTATAGGTCCTCTGCGGTCATCTCCATGCCTCGGCTGTGTGGGTCGCAGACGTTTTGCAGATCCATACCCACGGCGGATGGAGGACGACAGCGACTTTGCGAGCATTGTCGGGGTGCGTCCGGGTGATCTAACTGCACGTTGTCGCAGTTCTTCGCACATCTCTGGTCTGCCAAAAGTTGGCGATTGCCGGCTCGGCTCTATCTCTGTGGACCATCCAGGTGTTCTACGGCCCTGAAACCCACCCGACCGAAACCTACGCTCTGTATGGGCTCTCGATTCTCTTTGGCATCCTGCTGAAGTGGTCCAGCATCATCAACACCATTTCGATCGAGAAGGACTGGGCCGTCGTGATTGCTCACGCCGATCCGAGCACCCAACGAGGTAGGGCTGGTTGGCCATCTGCGTCCGAGTCGATGCAGCCGGTCCATGATGCATTGTCTGAATTGCATCGGCCAGTGCTGCGCTATCTGTGGTGCTTCATGAACATGCCGGCGATCGAACCACTTCCTTCTTGGCGCCGCTTGCCATCCCTGTAGCTAACGATCACCATCCTGGATGCAGACATCAATGTGGTGCTGCGGCGAGTCGACCTCACCTGCAAGATTGCCGCTCCATTTGCAGTCAGTATCATCACAACCTTTCTACTCGTCCCGCAAACGATGCTCGTGGTGGCCTCAATCGGCGTTGCCCTGATTCCGCTCGAGTGGAGCCTCGTTTCGCATGTGTATGGGCTCATCCAAAAGCCCGTCGAAGACGATGCTCCAGGCAACGCCATCGACGACGAGTCCGTTGCGATCCTTCCCAATCCCGACTTTGGCCCAGAGGCAGCCGGCGGATATGGCGCTGTCCAAGACCACGACGCTGCTCCGTTCGCCCCGGCTCCACTGAAGCGGGGCTGGCTGGGCGATTGGATCTACTTTATTCGCCACCCCGTCTTCCTGTCGTCCCTGGCCATCTCGCAGCTCTACTTCACCGTCCTCAGCTTTGGCACCACCATGGTGGCCTATATGCTGTCGCAAGGCTACGCTCCGGTGACGGTGGCCCTCAGCCGCGGCCTTGCTGTCATCATGGGTCTCTTGGCAACGTTCCTGATGCCGGTGATCGCCAAGCGGATCGGCAACGTCAACACCGGTCTTTGGGCAATCTGGACACAGACCGCCTTTATCGGTGTGGCTCTGTCCTCCTTCGTCCTGGACTGGTGGGGCTTTGACGGTGTGGTCGTGGGCAGCTTGTTGATCGGCGGCACGGCTCTGTCCCGGATCGGCTTGTGGACCTTTGACCTGGTTCAGACCCAAATCATGCAGGAAGGGTGAGTGTAGCTCGTATAGGCTGTAGGCCGGCAGAGTCGGGTCGTGCTTAGACTAGTGAATGCTGCACTGATTGCATCTGTTGTCCGGGAGGCAGCTAACCCTTCGTCGATTGGTCTCAGGGTCGCTTTGGCCGACTGTGGTGTGATGAACGGAGCCCAAAGCTCGTTGCAGAACATGTTTGATCTGTTGCAGTTTGCAGCTACGGTGGTACGTCTCGGTGCTGTTCTGGACTGGCTTGGTGGCGAGGGTGGGAAGCTTGTGGCAATGGCTGTGGGACGGGCAAGCGATGGATGCGAATAAGTTACTGACGCCCGTGCCTTGCGACTGCGATTTGATCATGGTCTCGGCAACGGCAACTTGTCAACTTGCGCTTGATTTCCTCACCCACACCTCAAGTATTGGAGTCTGCCCTCGCAGTTTTACTTGACTTCGTTCCTTTCGGGCGCCTCGACGCTGAGTGCTGCACTATTGTTCAGTATTTACGTCTGGAAGGAGAATCGTCGACTCAGGGCCATTTGAAGAAAGAGGGATGCCCCAGGATTGACCAACACTCCTTCCTCCCAAAGGGCGATGATTTCAGGGCAGACCTTTCCGCATTGATGAAGCGGGGGTGCTGTAGTGGGATCTGATGCTCGGTCTGAGCAAAATATCAAAACATCCTGCTGCTCTAAGCCATGTTCTTGTCCTGCTGACTGGGTAGCGCGATTCGCTCGATATGGAAGGGAAAGTGTGCATCCACTCACTCTCCGTATTCCCGAACCCGATGATCACGACAATCGGTTCACCCAGATAGAGTGGCTGACACCTAATTGACAACCCCGAACACCGCAAAACGGTAATTTGAGTGGTGCGGCGTGTATTGTGGCCATTGAGTATTGCACCTATTCGCCCCCCCCCCAGTGTGTTAGTTTGATTTTGATTTTGATTTGGTCGTCGCCGTGCGACAGATTCCCAATGGCTGGCCTGGCGTCGTTCGTATCAATCGGATGCACTGGCCGAGCGAGCTTGTTTGTTGACCTTGCGGCGCTTGGGGTTCCGGCGCGGAGAATACTTGTATTCCTTATGGAGCTCCTTATGATTCTTCAATACCTGTTTGGCAGCGGCCCGCCAGTCTTTCTGGACATCGCACGGCTCTGTTCTCCACATCCGGGACACTTCCCTGGTCACAGCGTGCAGGATATCTCGGCCGCTAAGCCTGGAGGGATCAAAGCCCTTGGGCGGGTTTTGGATCATATACTGCTTGACCCGCGGCATCCAGTAGCCCAAATATATGATCCAGCAGTTGCAGGGGCGAGGAATTGGATTCATGTTCTTGGGGCGCTTTCTGCCGGGCTTTTTGCGCTCGACTGGTCCATCGGGATGGGCTGCGACGACTTGCATGACAGGCTCGACAGTGTCCTTGGGCTGTTGGGCCGGACGCGGCTTCCGTGCTCGGCCCTTCTTCACCGGCACAGATGCGAGCGCAACTCCGGGTTTCGCCTCTGCAGATCCTGTGGCTGCCTCGATCACATCTTGCTGATGTTCGTCTGTCGGGGAGAGAAGCTGTGCCTCGGAGCCAGCAGAACCAAACAACATCTCGGTGGGATGAGGAGTCAAGCAACTAGTAAGAGCAGTCATATTCGCCTCTTGGGGGAACGAACCGTCGAGTGGCACATAGCCCAACTCTCTTGAGGCTTCAATGGAGCTGGACTCGAACAGGAAAACGTTGTCGAGTCCCGAATGGCTGCGGACTGCTTCCAAGCAAGGGTTGGCGCTTGTATCCGACATGGACAAGGGGTCTTGGCTCGAAACAACTTCCATTGGCTCTTGGGAGTCTGGACCGATGCTTCCTGGACCTGTTGATTCGATGCGTTCAAGATCCGCGGTTTCATCTAGGGAAGCTGTTGATTCAGACGAGCAGAAACCAAAGGAGTGGACTGGCTCCGGACTGGCGCCATGCAGCGGATACGAATTGCCCATGTCCAGGCTGCGATCCATGAATTCATCCGGCCCAGATCGACTCCAAGGAGCCTCGACCTGAGGCCGAAAATCAAACGGTGATGGCTTCGCAATAGTATTCTGGGTTGGAGCCGATTCGTGCTCACAATTTGGATAGCCGGGTGTGTACAGCAAAGTCAGAGTTGAATCCGCGTAATTGGCTGAATCGCCTTGCGCACCGAGCGACGAATCAGTCAAGAACGGAGTTGTCCCTGGGTAGTGAGTCGAGTAGTTGTCGACAATTCCAGTGGGATAAGCAGGCTCGGAGATACAAATCTCGAGCGCGCATTGTGACTGAGGCGAAAAAACTGAGCCAGGGAACGGTGACAGCAGCGCGGTGAGGCCGGGGATGGGGTGGCAAGCCGGAACAGTAGGATGTTGCTGGGTACAATGAGGGGCTGGTACCCAGGCACGAGACTCGACGAATGAGGAAGGGGAAGGGGGAGGGGCGTCGAGGGTGGGGTGGCTCGCTGCTTCGGGAGACAATGGTCCACTGTGGGTGGACGCGAATGGAGCGCGCTGGGGAGGTTTGGGCTGAATGCGCCGGAAAATCATTGATGCAATGGTGGACGGAATAAGTGGGATGAAGGGCGTTGGAGGTAGCAGGAGGAGGGTGTGGCTGACAAAGTAACGGGGGAAAACAGGATGTGGCAAATAGGCGATGCCAATGAGAATGATGATGGAGACGGGGACTGGCGGGCAGGGCTGCCTTTTATGCATAACTTGGTACCTCGATGCCAACGGATAGGCGAGCACCAGTGGATATGAGGATGAGACGTATGTGCGACGGCTCTTTGATGGTGTGTGGTGCATGCGCTCTCGAGCAGAGCGACGACGCTCGGGCGATGCAAAGCGCTATGGAACCGAGTGGCAGTAAGAGCTGTCGACACATTCTACAGAACGCGATGGTCTCGAATGGAATCCGATAACCGGTAACACATGCACAAGCCATGAACTGCATGCTGATCAATGGCAAAGAGGTGGCGAAGACATGTGCGCCGCGAGGCTTGCTCGGTTTCGTCCGGTCACCACATGGGGTTGACGATCAGAAAGGACACACCCGGCTCAATAGCGACTTGCGCGGCCAGATTTCGATGGCGGCTTGCCGAGTCGGCAAGCGAGCTGGAACATAAGGACATTTCGCCTCCCATGCGATTGTAAGACCAGTACTATGACTTCGAATCGTTGGAGCATTGGTACACATCCTTATTCTTGGGATAGCACAAGGGCGGTCTCCCCCCCTGTCCATGTTACAAGGGCGGTGGAGGCGCGATCAAGCCATTTTGGCTCTGGAACAATGGCTCGTGGATTGGCAAGGAGTCACGGGGAGCTAGCTGGCCGCGGCGCATGCTGCTGACAAGGAGCGTCATGTTGGCAAGGAGCGTGCTGTGGAGCGGAGCCATCGGTGGGCCTGTGGTGAACAGCCAGTGCCAGTCTCGGTCTTGCGTGCGAACTGAGCCAGGCCTGATCAGACCAGACCAGATCAGACTCCCAAATACCGATACAGTGATTGCCAGAGGAAGCTACTCTGTCGTACTACTGTTTGAGGTGGTCCTGGGGTGCTGCCGGCCAGTGCGGAGTGCATCTGCTCGCAGGCTGTGGCTCCGGGACATAAATTTGGACTGCTGGGCTGGTCAGGGCGATGGATAGCACAGGCCCCTCTCTGCATCCGCCGCCTTGTTCGCAACACGCCGGTGTACCGGTCTCCCGTTCGAAACGGTGTCCGGGTTTGCTTTAACTTGCTTCCTTCTATCTTGGGACTGGGCTGATGCGGCGCCGGCCAGTGGCAACCCCTGGATATGCCTTGCTGGACCACCCCTTGTGCAACCCGTCCGCGTGACCCGCGGCTCGATCCAGATCCAGCCGGCTGCGCTGTGGCTTGGCGGCGTGTGGCCTGGCTGTGACTGTGTCGCACATGTGGCTGTGTTGCACCGCGCTGCTGTCCGAGCGCACACAGCACTGGGCCGTCGCAGCCGCCAGCCAAGCAGACACACCGCCGCAATGTCGCACACACGCGCCTCCGCCGAGTCATCGCGCCGCGGCGCGCCTTTGTCGCCGCGACTGTTCTCGCCGAGAGCATCTCTCCAGCGTCTCGCCAGCCGTCTCGCCCCCCGTCTGCCGCCTCGCCGTCCTCGGCCCTTCCTTTCTCAGTCCGTCTTTCGTCTGCTGCTTTCGTCTCCCATCCGTTCGCTCAACCCAAGTCCCGTCGCCCCGCTGCTCTCCCAGTGTCCCCGAGGCATCCTCCGTTTGCTTTGAGACAGCGCTTGGCTAGCGGAAAGCATCTCCTCCACCACATCCGTAGCCCTCGAACGGCCCCGTCCGTCAGCACTCTCACCGGCTCGTCCAGCAGCCCAGCAGCCCATCCGCCCATCTCCTGCTCCTGCACCTTGGCCCTGCAACCATGTCGCAGCCCCGGTGGAAGCGCGAGGTCTATCCCGAGAACAAGTTCGAATACATCGACATCGAGGAGTATGTCGACGTCTCCTTCCTCAGTCATCTGCGGTACATGACCGTCTTCCTCTTCACCCTCAAGTCAGTCCTCACGATGATGGCCGATATTGGTATCGTCACCATTCTGATCGTCAACAACGTCTTCCAGCAAGCCTTGGACAACTCGTGCCCGAGTGGCGCTGCCGGACTGAACATCTGTGGTCCGCAACCCTCCTTCATGAGCTTTATTCAGATCCGATACCGTCCCTGGATCATCCTGGGATGCGTGTGTCTGTCCTTTATCCTCCTCGGCCTGGACTGGAGAAAGGCCAATGCCATCATCAAGTCTGGCGACATCTCCTTTTCCTTCACCAGCCCTATTGCGTATCGCTACTATTGCCTGCGTTCGTATGCGCACTACTGCTTTTTCCGGCAAGTCCAGAACTCAAAGAAAGTCGTCGATGTGTTGGCGTTCTACTGCTTCTTTGCCTTCAAGGGTGAGTCCCATTGTTCACTCTAAGCCTGCCCAGACAGGGAATGCGTTCTGTCGGGTCTCTCTTGCAAACAACCCTGCCTGGATGAGAACCCTAGAGCTCCTGGACGTCGAGGCCCCGAGCTGCAACTGCCCCATCACTGCTGCCGTGACTAACATATCGCTGCCGACGGCAAACACACTCCATCTTTCGTTGACCCGGCTGTATAGGATGGAAGCGCCTCATTCTCGCTGAATTTCCCCGCCAATTCCTCAACTTTGGTAACATTGTTAACCTGATCCAGATCTACTCAAACGCCATCGCGGCAAACAATACCGTGACGCAGTACGATCAGCTGCAAATCGTGTTCGTTGCCATCTCCCAGATCATCACAGGACAGCGCCAAGCTGGACCCGCGGGCTCCGCGAACCCACTCCCAAGCTCGCTCCAGACCGTCTCGTTCATCCTTTCGTGCATCACCGTCGGAATTTGGATTGTCGGATTCCTGTCGCTGCTGCTTGCCATCTTTGTCTATATCCCGCTCTACGGCGTCATCCAAGGCAACCTGAAGGAGTACTGCTGCCACAAGATCGACAAGAGGTACGCTGACGCTCTGCCGCAACCTTAGCCATGGCGGTTCATGTCGTTCTGTCACGGCCTGCTTGTTGTTACATCAGATTCGTACCGCGAGGGCTCTCGGTACAAAGGGACTAACGCCCTCTTGTGTGTGCACCACTGGAATCTGTCTCTCCGTCCCGCGGTCAGAATCCACGAGCTCCTGAGCAAGCGCAGCCGCAAGCGTGCGGAGGAGAGCCGAAAGGCCGGCCTGCTGGAGATTGAGCAGAACCACGCTCTGCGTCTGAAGGGCCACACCACCTCCGACAACGGTGGCTACCCCGGCGCCGGCCACAGCGACTTTGGCGGCTATCGCAGCGACTATGGCTATCGCAACGATCAGGCCCCATACCACCAGAACTACCCGCTGCAATCTCAGTCCGGCTATGGCCAGCCCGGCCAAGACTACGAGTACTACAGCGAGCAGAGCTACGGCCCCCGATCGATGGACTCTGGTGATCGCCACAACGCATCGGCCCACCCCTATCACAACGCCCATGCGCGGGCCATGACCCCGCTGTCGCATCAGGGCTCACACAACCCGCTCTCGCCTGTCCAGGGCTACGTTGACCACCAGAACCACGTGGCTGGCCGCAGCACTGGCCCGCAGTATGCAAACGCCGCCTATGACAATGCCCCTCCCCGCTCCGGCACCCCGACGGGACGAGGAGGCGGCCAGTACTACAACCAGCCCAACTACCGATAATATCCCGGAGACGCCGGCGGCAGGTCTGCTGCGTGAGCAGCACTTTCACCTCTTCTTTTTTTTCATTTTTGTGCACCGACAGAACAGATTCACTCTCTTTTGCTCTCCCAGTCCTGTCCTGTGGCTGTTTGGCATGCTTTTGATTTCCTTTGATTATGAGCAGCGATCGCCTCGGGCGTGAGTCCTGCTCGCTTATCCAAATGCTCAAACAAGCAGTACCGTTTGTTGCCGCCGGCCGCATAGCTTGGCGGCATTCGTCCTCATACATTGATATTGTCCGCTGCCGGGGTGTGTGACCCAGGGCACTTGTGCGATGCGGGCTGCAAGTGGCTCGGCGGGTCTTGCGGGATCAGGGGGAGGCGCTTCCATGGAACCGCGACATCGAACCAGAAACCGGGATGTGCTCCGCCTCCGGCTGTGCCACAGATCGCCTGGGCCGCTGATCTGCATCCTCCCTCAAAACAGCATTACCCACCCTGCGTCCCCAGGTCCCGCTGTCTTGCTGTCTTGCTGTCTTGCTGCCTTGCCTTGCAGATACACGCCGCAACCATGACTGCCCAGGCCCACGAGCGAGCCCTCTACGGCGGAGCCATTACCGCATACATCCCCGACTCGTTTGTCGACGCCAGGTACGCACTCGGTTGCAGTGTTGCTTTCGGGTCTCTTGTGTGTCTGTCTGTCTGTCTCTGGATAAATTGAAACGTGTGGTCGGCCGAGTCGCTAACGGACCGATATGCACCGTGTTGTTTCCACTGCTGCTACTGCTGCTGTTGCTGTGGTTGCCGTTTCAATCGCCGGTGCCCAAACCATTCGACGAGACAGCACTATGCGAGAAATCCCTGATCACCAGGAGGTCTATGTGGATGTCGACACGGACCAGAGCATCATCGTCGAGCTGCTGGACTATCTGACCGACAAGTCTGACCTGGAAGCTGCAAAGTATGTGGCATTCCCTGCAATGCTGAGCCTGGCAGAAGGAGAGAGCTGCATCCTCCCGCTTGTCTGTCTGTCTGTCTGTCTGTCTGTCTATTCAGATCAGCGACAGCGCCGCAATTCGGAATCGCAGCTGGCTCGATCGCAGGGAAGGGCTTCCATCCACTCACCATCAACACTTACTTCTGTAGCTATCACTTCTGGGAGCTCGCCAGCGACAATTCTGCAACTGACGCTAGCCAGGTGATCTCGATCCGGGCTATTAACAACTCTGAGCTGCCCAATCTCAGGTACGGGCCCTTGGGCGGACGGATATATTGGCGAGGACTTTGAATACCAGCGATGGAGCAATCAGCACAGAGGGTCGACTCTCATCTTGCCCCTCCCTTCTTCCTTCCTTTCTGCTCTCTGTGGATCCGCCCCATCATTTGATCTCAAGTGCCTCGATGGGCATCGACGGGTTCCAAGCCATCATCATCCATGGCATCCAGCGCATCGCCAAGTTCAAGGAACACTCGAGCAATGCCTACAACCAGGTTCACATCTACCTCTGCCTCGTGCGGCTGCCTGCTGTCGGCACCGACCTCCTCGTCACCTTCAACCACACCACCCAGCTGGGCAGCTCCAGCAGTTCGGCCGGAGCCCTCCGCAGTGAATACCAAGCCCGGGCACGGAGCGGCGACCCGGCGGCAGCATCGCTGCTCGGTGCCGGCACCGTCGAGGAGGTGATGGGCAAGTTCACCAGGCTCGTCCAGAGCATCCACATCAAGGATCGATCGCTGTTTGGCTGAGGGGCTTTGCCACAGCGCACCATCCGGGAGTGGGGAACCACCGACCCGCACGACCTGAACGGGGAGCTTGGATTGGATGTGGGGAATGATATCGGCTTCTTATTGATACATATACAGGGGCTCCAAAAAAAAACAGGGCACAGCTCGCAGCAATGGAGGGGAGTGGGGGACCGGGCCTGTGCGATATCCAGACATACAGTGGCGGGGCCGACAGCGCCGAGCTACAGACAACAGACGAGAGAAAGCCACTAGATCTCCTGGCCCTCAAAGGCCGGGTACTGCTGCAGGACCTGCTCCCAGGTTGTGGTTTCTTCGACAAGATCCCTGATGACTTGGGTGACGGTCGGGATGGACTCGCGGATCTGCTTCAGCGTATCGCGCTCTCTCAGAGTGACGGTCTTGTCCTTGATGGTCTGGAAGTCGACTGTGATGGCAAACGGCGTGCCCAACTCGTCGTTGCGGGAGTAGCGGGCGCCGATGGCACGGGCAGAGTCATCGACCTTGCTGGAGACGCCGTGTCGTCTCAGGGAGGACACTGAACAAAGATGCACTCGCGGTTAGAGCTGCGTCGGTGGCTTCAAGAGAGACGGACGACGAGCATTGCAGGACGACGAGCATACAGCAGCACACCGCAAGCATGTGCGGCTCTCGATTTCTCACCAATATCCTTGAGGAAGGGAACAAACTCTTCGTTCTTGCTGATGGGCAGGACAAGCGCCTTGGTCGGGGCAATCACGGGAGGGAACGAGAGCACATGGCGCTGCTCGTCGTTCTCACGGGTCCACCAGACGTGCTCGATGAGCGAGTACAGAATGCGGCCGATACCGAATGAAGGCTCGATGACGTTGGGAGTGAACTCGCGCACTTTGCATTGGGATAGGGAACAGAAGTTAGCAGGAGGCGCGTGAGTGCCAACGCAGATGCGGATGCCGATGCCGATGCCGATGGAGGAGGCAGAGCCAGAGGAGATAGATGGCGGTGGGTGATTGCAATGGCCCAAACACGCAAGTGGAAAGGGATGGTGCAAAAAAAGGTGTTCTCCAAGCATCTAGACGACACAGCGTCGATCGGTGGCAAGCACCAGCGCTGTGTCGCATGTTCGGATGCGTCGGAAAGTCCAAAATTTGGCGCTCTTGCATACCAATGACTCATGCCATTTCAACTGACCCATGGACCCAGAGGGACCCATGGTGAGACGGAGGGTCTCTGAAATGGGATCTAAGGAGTATGCGTGGGGACGTGATGTGCACGAGGGTGTGTATGGTGGCAGCTGCAGGAGGAGAGAACATGGAGGGAGTGCGCCTACCGTGGGTGGTTTCGGTCACTTGCTGGATGGTGACCAGGTCGGTGGTGATCACGTACGGGTTACCGTCCGTGCCGGTGATGGTGGCAGAGCTGCGAGTGCGGAATGAGAGAAGAAAATCCTGTTAACATTCCAAGCGAGCTTTCTCCGGCCGCATCAGCGCTACAGGTCATATTGTCTATCGGCCTGCTTATACATACCCGCCGTTGGCCTTGATCTGGACATCGAGTTCCTGGAGCTTCTGTTCGTTCCAGTGGGTGGCAGACACCATCAGCGTGTCAAAGTAGCCCTGGACAAACTTGGCATTCTTCTTGAAGGCAGGACCGAACTTGGGCTTGTTGACAGTCAGGGTCCATCGAGTGACGGTGACGGGCTCAGGAAGCCGTTCCCGGACAACCAGGCTCTCGCCGGTGCGGTTCGAGTGCGCCGTCAGGTCATAGGCCGAGCGATCGGCACAGCCAACGCACTCGATCCAGCCGAAGCTGTTCAGGATTTCGGCGTCCCAGCAGTCGCAAGCATAGTGGGCCATTTCGTTCGACATGTGCTGACGGAAGCGCAGCTTGTCGGGCTTGATGCCGATCCGCGTCAGGAACAGGTAGATGCGGGCGACAAAATAACCGAGGGTTTCGTTGTTGATGACGCCGGAGCGGACAGCATCGCCGACAGACATCTGGATGACACCGCCGCCGTTCATCTGGTTGTGTGCCGAGTACAGGGGCAGGACAATGTGGTGCTCGATCTCGGAGAAGCGCGGGTGGTCCTTCTTGGTGGGGTCGACGTAGTGCTCGATCTCGGCCATGGTGAACTCACGGACACGGAGCAGACCGGCACGGGGCGAGATCTCGTTACGGAAGGATTTGCCGATCGAGGCCGAGGCGAAGGGCATCTGGTCGGTGTTGAACTCGAGCAGCTTCTTGAAGTTGACAAAGTGGCCCTGGGCAGTCTCGGGGCGCAGGAAGCCACGGTTGTTGCCGGTGGGGCCGATCTGAGTGCCGAACATGAGATTGAACTGAACGGGCTCGCTGAGGTCGTTGCCGGTCTCGGGGGCCTTCATGTTGAGATCGTTGATGAGCTTCCACAGATCGGGGCCGGAGTAGTTGTCGAGCTGCTCGAGGATGTTTTCGTACTCCTTGACGGTCTCCGGGGTCAGGGGCTCGGCAGGCTTTTTGGACTTTTTGTCCGGGACGACGCCGCGCTTGAGGCGATCGTTGGCCTCCAGCCGCTCCTTGAGGATCTGCTTGACAAGATGATCGGCACGGAAGATGTCTCCGGTCTTGACGTCACGGACCATCCAGTCCGTGAACCGGTCGACGTGGCCAGAGGTCTTGAAGACGGCTTCGGGGGTGAGGTTGGTGCACTCGATCTCGAGCATATCCTCCTCGAGAACAAAGTGCTGGCGCCAAAGCTGCAGGATATTGTTCTGCAGAGCGGCACCGGGCGGTCCGTAGTCATAGAGACCAGCAACGCCTGTGCGGGACGGAGGAGCATCAGCGATCTGGAGAGGCAGGGAGGGAGGCGGCAGGCAGCGTGGAGGGCATGTTGCCGACGAAATGCCGCCGATCACATGCGAGAAGCGCACTCGTCCGAGTGCCCGAGCGACAGGGCATGCAGCCGATACATACCACCGTAGATCTGGAAGGAGGGGGCATAGAAGAATCGCTTGATCAGCAGCGATTCGAGGACAGCACGATCGAATTTGGAGCCGGTGTCTTCGGCGAGCTTGGCGAGGGCAGCCTTGAGGGCCTGGAGCCGCTCGACGAAGGGCGCCAGATCCTCCTTGGAGGGGGCGGGCTTCTGGGCCTTCATGCCCTTGATCAGATCGGCCTGCTGCAGCAGCGCCTGCTCGAGGGCGTCCTTGCCCAGGGAGGCAATGTCGGCGTTGTCGGAGGGCATCTTGGGCTGGTGAGGGGCAGGGAGGGGGCTCGGCTCGTGGGCAGGAGCGTTTGCAAGGGTGGAGTTGTAGACTGGATGGGGCAGGGTGGTGTACGGGATGCCGAGCGGGTAGACCATATAGGCAGCCGGGACGGACGTGGGAGGAGCAGCAGCAGGCGGCGGGTTGCAGGAGATGACGGGGAGAGAGGGAGGGCAAAAGGCGACGGGGATATATATGAGCGATAAGATCGCACACGTCATCGCGTGGCGGGCGTGGCGCAGCACCCGGCCAGATCACCGGACCGGCACGACAAAACGCAAATCAGCTGAGCGGTCCTTCTGGCGCGGCAACCAGCAGCAGCCGGCGGGACGAGATAGCAGGCAAGGCGGACTCGAGCAAGAGCACCACTGCCAGCAGAGCACCACGAGCGCCATGAGCGGCAGGGGAAGAGCAGGAGCAGGAGCAGGAGCAGGAGCAGGAGCAGGAGCAAGTGTAGGGGCAGGAGTCGGAGCGGAGCACACGGGCGAAAGCAATGCCAACGCAGACAACAGCGCGATCCTGGACAGCGTGCAAGTGTCGGGGCCAATATCTTGTTCCCAGCAACCGCTGCCGATGCACCGGCGATCGGGATGCTCGGCCACATGGCGCTCCCACCGCAGGGATCCTTGCATGTCCAGGAGTGTGCCAGGGCGGCTGCAAACGACCCAAAGCGCCGCCGGCGCCGCAAGCGGGCTGCACCGGCCCAGATATCCTCGGCACTGCAGTACTCACCCCGATGCACGGCATTCATCGCAGCGCGCGGCCTCGTCAATAGAGACCCGCGACACAGCAGGCGGCTCGCAGGAACAGCAGCAGCGCCGCCGGCATGGCAGGGGGCCAGCCGATGGGCTGTTGGCAGGATCGTGTGCCAGCGGATCTTCATGGTGGGCTGTGGAAACGGTTGTCGGCGTGGCCTGCTCGCTCAATGGAACGACCGTGTCCTCTCTCGCTCAGTGTCCTCGCCCGGTGTCTCGCCCGGATGGAACCAGGCTCGAGCCTCGCTCGGCCGTGTTTGTGGCTGGCCATGCACGGCCACAAACAGACGCCAACCCAAACAGGCAGCCTCACTCCCGAATGTCTGCCCTGGGAAACGGGTTCGCTGTCGTGTCCGTGCGGCTCCAGGCCGCAGCCGCTCCTTGCGGCAAGCAGCGGCCGGGCCTATAATCCCATCGCCCCTGCTGCTCTTCTGTCGGCGCCATCCTTGACCTTCGTCTGACCCCGTCTTCCTTCGATCCCACTCCCGCCTTGTGGTTTGGTGCGCTTTCCACCCCTGTTCCCACCCCTGTTCCCACCCAGCGAGCACATTGGTGCCACCACCCGACCCGACCCAACCCCTGATCCGTCTCCGCGCTCCTTCACACGGTCTCTCCGTCATGTCCGCTGTCAGCGCCCGTCTAGAGTTCTTCTCGTCGCTCGGCAATGCCCAGCCTGGAAGCAATGCCCAGCCTGGAAGCAAGCCAGTCCAGTCCAACTTCTCTCTTCCCCAGAAAGCCCCGTCCCTCGCGACAGCTCCACGAGACGCTCCAGTCCAGGCACAGGCCACCCAGAAGCAGGACTCTGTCTCCAATGTCTTTGTTCCGGTCAAGGACCGCATCAAAAAATATGCCAACGAGCACTCGTCGCAAACACCCCGGCTGCCCAGCCAGCCCGGCGCTGTCAAGCACGGCGGCTCCCCCAAGGCAAAGTCCGGCAGTGCCAGCCTGGACAACAGCGCCGACGATATCAGCAAGTCTCCCGTCAGTCCCCACAGCACGGCTTCCGACGCCGAGTCTCCACAGTCTCGCCAGCCAGCCGAGCCGGTTGAAGAGGGTCGCCGCCTCTCCTATGCCCAGGTCGCTGCCCACGAGCCCCGACGCTCGTCGCTCAGCAACATCTCTCCGCAGACCGGTGTCGTCGTCAAGAGCCTTGCCCAGAATACGGGCTCGGCCTCACCTTCTCGCGGAGGCAACAAGTGCGAAGTGTGCCAGAAGACAGGTAGGTGTTGGCTACTGCGTACCGCTCCCTCATGCCAATGACCGGCACAGTTGGCTTGTGTCGACCCTCTGTCGATCGCCAGCTCGCCAGGACTGACTGGCTGCTCTTGCATCTGCGTGCTTCCAGTGTATATGCTTGAGCAGACCACTCTCGACAACAAGGTCTTCCACAAAACCTGTCTCAAGTGCGCGCACTGCCATAACACCCTGAAGCTGGGCAACCTCGCTGCAATGGACGGAAAGTACTACTGCAAACCTCACTTTAAGCAGCTCTTCAAGCTCAAGGGCAACTACAGCGAGGGTAAGTGCGATTCACTGCACTGACAGGCTCAAGTCTTGCGATAATTTGCTGGTCGGACTGATGATTTCGCCTTGGTGTCCACCGCCAATCCCAACCCAGGCTTCGGGATGGAGGAGCCAAAGCGAAAATGGGCTAGTGAGCACGCCAACCAACAGGGCACAGCCTGAAAGTGCTGTCGCAGAGTCGATCTAGCAAGCCCCGATGCCATTTCTCCTCCGCGGGGCCATGTTCAGGAATCGAGCAGTCTTCCAAACCGTGGGGATCGATTCCAAAGCGCTGTTGAGCCGATCCGATCGTTGGCATTTCCCTTTGTAACGTCTCATTGTCATGTATCGTTGGTTGCCATGTATCGTTGGCTGCCATGTATCGTTGTCATCGACCGCCGTGTTTCCCACCCAGCGATTGTCTGATACCCATGGCGGTCTGCCCAACATCGCCTATCGCAATACGGCTTATCATTAAAACCCTGAAATACCATGTGGTCGTTGATGATGGACGCTGACCGGCATATTGGCAAGAGTGGGCGTGCGGGACAACGGCAGCCGAGTATGCCAGCGTTGCGAAACTGCTCTGTATTCGGGTGCCAAGCTCGACCATCGATCGACCATCGACCCCGCATAGCATAGCAGAACTTGGAACAACTTCGTGGGGTGGGCATGGGCCGTCATGTATCCTTGTTCTTTGGCAGAGTGATCCCGAGACTGGACAGGATGGAGCCTCCGGGACCAGAAAGGCCTTGCTGTGACTCGAAGGACATGAGCAGATTCTTGATCAAATTGACATCCAGATCCACGGGTCTGAACTCTTCTTCGTCGTCAGCGGATCCCGACAGCTGGTCATTGGCGTCGGCTTCGACCACAGTCGTTGCTTGCTTCTCAAAGTCCTTTCCTAGCTTTGTTTGGTGCAGCTCGTGGTCCATCGACTCCATGTACTGCTTCATCTCCGCGTCGATCGAAGCGGCGAGTGCCGGATCGGAATGGAGGTCCTCGTCCTCTTGCTCCTCGTCGCTGTCGTCCTCGTCGTCCGAGTCCCGTTCGACGATGATTTGGCGGGCCTGTCGTTTTTTCAGCGGAGCCGTCGGGCGCGCATCTTGGTCACTCTCGGCGGTAGCTTCGTCGGGATCTCCTGAGTGGAAAGAGACAAACTGGCGTGAGTACACCCTGGACTCTATCCGAGCCGGGTGACGACGAGCCTAGGTAACCACTGAATGGAGGCACATCGTCGGTTCCACTACTGCAACACTCGTCCCTGCACCCTGCACTACGTGCCGGCACGCCGATGCATCTCGTCTCGGCTATCGCGGATCTCGGCAGAACTTGCGTGCCTCCTATAGGTACCACATCCGATCTCAAGCGCCGTCCGCGCCCACACCTGTGCTCACCAAGTATGGACACGACCGATTTGAAAAACTCGCTTTCGTCAAAGTGAATGGGCACGCCGGCTTCGTGATCGGTCGTTTCGCTGTTCCAGTGCTATCGTAAGTACTGGTACCGTGACGCTGCCGCAGTCGTGTCACTCCATGATCTGCTCCTGTCCATCCAAGCCATCTCGACCTACTGAGGAAACAGTGCGCCAGAAGGGTCGCTCTTTGTCTTCATGAACTTTCCAAAGCTTTGGATCAAAGTCTCGAGCTTCTTGACATCGGCGCTGTTAATTTTCTGAAAGCAAGGCCAGCAGCCATGGGGATCAGCTCCAAACACAAGCTGCTTCATTGGTCACGCGGCACCGCGGTCCTTACCTCGTCATCGCTGTCAGAGCCGTCGCTGCTGCTTTCGTCGTCATCATTCAAAGCCTCTAGAGCCTCTTCAGGCCTGACATTCTCCTGCGCCCTTTGCTGGAAAACGTCATCAAGCTCAGTGTCCTCAATGTACATCCACGCGTCACTGTCCTCGGGCCCGTTCGGCAGTTGCGAGCGCTCCACTTGCGGTAGCGAGAGCAGATATCGGATTCGCGACGCGGGATTGTCGATGTTTTCTCTGGATGCAAGATCAATATGGTAAGACTCAAGTTTCATCCCAGAGGCACTAGTTTGTAGCGCTGTTCCGTTCCTTTGGTGCTCATATCTATCGGCTTTCGTCGCTTACAGATCATTGCCCTTGGAGAGCAGGTACTGCTCCTTGGCTGTCTGCTCAAGGTGCTTGAACAGCTTTGATCCGGCGATTTCGGTCTGCCCACACATCAGCATGTTAGAATTGGCTCGGCAGCGAAGAGACAATATTCCATCATCCATGTACAACCTGATTCTATCAAGTGTTTCTTGCAAGCAATCAGATCCTTGGCTCTGTACCCGATAGTATCCCATCTTGATCAACCGCGATTGGAACGCCGCCCATTCCTTGTCTTGTTCAAAAGGGTAGTTCTGCAGGCCCCGTAAGAGATCATCAATAGCCATCCATCAGCCAAGTCCATCTGGAGTACGCAATTTTGGCGACCAGCATCGCCCAGATAAATCGCCACATTTGGAAACAGTGAGTGGCGAAACAGCCATCCGGAATCACTTACACAGACTGTGGCCTTATCGTCTTCGGGTGTCCACATTGTTCGATCGGCGCAAATCATTTCGAGCCCACAAGCCTGCGTGTTGTATTTGGCAATTCAGTATGGATGCCCGGCTCGTGGAATGGCCTCAATACAAGTGACTGCGTGTACGATGCAGTCTAGGGCGTTTCAGACGAACCAGCTTCATTCCAAGGTCCGCTGCTTTGAAGGAAGGGTCGGAGGATGCCGGCAGCTGAAACGGCTTGGGTGGGTAGAACTGCTGGCTCAGCAGCTGTGCATAGAGCAGCCGCGAGAACTTTATCGTCATCCGCACGTTGGTGGCTGGTGGGAAGGTCTCCATCTTGTGGCATGCCTGAGTCAAGTCGGAGCGCAAAGTGTGATTACAACATCAACGCTTCCCGAGCAGTCCGTCGCGCACACCCCTGCACCCGAGTCAGTTGTCGGGATACATATCCACACTCGAACACTTGATTTGCGACGGACTGCATCTCGACTTGCCTTGAGGCTGATCGGGTCTCGCAAGTAAAAGGCTTCGACGGCGGCTGACACCAGTTGTGGCTCATGATACAGCAGATGGGCCACCTTGAGCGGAACAATGCATGATGCATGGTGGGTGTTGCGCGCGGCCTTTGCAGGATATCTGCGACATACCAGAACGAGCAGGTCAGTCGCTTTCCTTGCGATCGGATTTGGGAGGCAGAGATACGACCGTTACCTCTGAGTTCGAGCCGAAATTGCCTTATCGACCAAGACACTGGCCTGTGTCTGGATCTGTTCGTCTGCCACAGCCGCGAGCCCGGCCCTCAGCGAGATGTCTCCGCCGAGGCCATGGCTGTGTATTCTGGGCACAATGTGCAGCTTCCCGCGGTGGATATAGGTCTGGGGATGCGAACAGGATCGAGTTTGAGAAAGGCTGGGAGTTGGAGCATCGTGTCTGGCTAGCTTTCCACGCACATCGTGCTTTCGCTCTTGCAATCATTCCGGCATGATTTTTTTGAGAAGAGACCTACCCGGTTCGGACTAGTGGTGGGGTCAAGCCAGGACGGCAACTCCATCGCCGCTTCGATCAGCAGGAACTCGCCGTCCGTGTCTTGGACGCTGAGTCGGGGGCAAGTGGGTTGGAGTGGCGACCCGATATAGCGTCGTTCGAGCAGCACACATCAAGAGGCAGAGCGTCAACGTATAACCCCAATGGCAAAAGCGATCAATGGGATCCAACTCAGCAGTCCGTTGCTGAGCCGACGCTGAACCACAGCGGAGGAGGAATGAAGACATGGCCGGATCTGCTTCAGCATCGACTTGCTCGCTGCTTACCGGACGGCAATATCGGGGTACTTCTTGGACAGCTCCAGCAGTACATATACAACGAACCACTCGTCGTCTATACAGTCGCCGATCCTCTGGCGTCCGCTGAGAGACGGCATCTCTGTGTCGGAGGCGAATCGAGGGTGGTGGATGAGTTGGATCGGCTCGGCGCTGTGCCCTGGGCAACTGGGATTGCCGGGGCTTTCCAGAATCCCGTCTATCTGCCTGTCCGTCCGTCATATCTGTGTCTGTGCTCTATGCCATTCGAGCCTCACCGGATCCAGAGACTGAGACGGCGAGGTTGAAGCGATCCTTGTGCCATATATACCCCTCGGTGATCAAGCAGGCATCCGAGAGCAGCGAGCTGGAGAGGCGGTCGAGGGCCCCAGGCTCGTATGGGCTCCGCAGGGCGCCCAGGTCGTAGATGGTGTAGACGACGGCGTCCTCTTCGGGGGTGCCCTGCACCGCAGAGTCCATGGCGGATGGGATGGATCGCCGGTGCAGATGAGAACTAAACACGTCCGTCGCTGCTTGGAACGAAAAAATCGCTTCAGGCCAAGGCACGGGGACTGCTCTCCGTGGCTGCTGAGTTCCGCAAAGCTTTGATGGCCTGGGCCGTCTGGGGTGTTGCCGATGCCCACAAGACTCGCACCACCGCCATAGTGTCCGAGTCAGTCATCGCGAGTGCATCTGCTCATGTGCACACATATTGCATCGTCTGATTCGGGGAGGTGACGCTACCGGCACAAATCCCCTGACCGAGGCCGCCTCATCTGCCGAGCGGGCCCTCTCGATCCGCATCCATTGCTTTACCAGCGAGCCCAACAGTCGCAGCACCTGGCAGAACCACTTGTCCAGCATGTCGACCTTCGACGAGATCCGGCTGGTGTACCAAGTACTGATGGTCGTGTTGAGTGTGATATTTATCGTCAAGTAAGTTTGAAGCCGCCTGCACCCTGATTACAAGGGGTGTCATTCGAGCGGCGCTACGGGGAGGCTTTGTGGACAGCTGTGGACCTGCGTCTAGCACCAAACCCAGCGTCGGTCGCAGACCCATACGACTGACTCTGCGCCGTCGGTCACCGCAGCACGATAGTCTTTGTGCTCTTGAGGAATAACTGCCACATCAAGTCGCGAGGTCCATTCATGGTTCTACTTTCTGAAACCTGTGGGTATATTGGTATGATGGGTATGTATCTATCATATTGTCTGTGAGCCAGATGGTGCAAAGTGCCCAACACATGGCTGCGATGCGCCGCTGGCTGCTGACTGCTCGAATGCGTCCTGGTTCAGCAACGATGGCTATCATAGCCCTCCCGCAAATCAACTGCATTGTGGTCGTGTGGATAATGAGCACCAGCTTGGTATGTGCTGTCATTCAAGAGCATCCTGGTGCCAGCTCGCATAGCCGCTAATGGCTAACCACGAGATACCACCGCCGCCGGACACGCCGTCCACCAACTCTATCAGACAGGGTTCCTGAGTTCGCTACTAGGCCGCAGTCTAGGCCTGATCACCAAGGCATACGTAAACTATCTCGGACACCAAAACTGCATGGACAACCTGAGTTCCAGCACCTCGATGCATTCCATCGCCAGCCTGAATGAATTGGCAAAGAAGGCGGCGTCATGGAAGACATCGCTTGCCATCATCGTCATATCATATGTGATCCTCATCCCCTTCCAGTACTACATGCTCGCATCTGCACCTCCAGACCTGACTACGCTCGAAGTCTGCGCGCTGCTCAGATCAAGCCTGCCGGGGTTCGTCAGCATCTTTGTCTACTCCTACGTCCTGTTTCCGCTGGCGTTGTGGATGATGTTCAAGCTCAAAATCAGCCATCCCATCCGACTCGAGATCATTGTATCGGCTGTCGCACTCATGCTATCAGCAGCCATGTCATTGATATGGGGATCTGTTGTCGCTAAACTAGCCCCAGTCGCAACGTTATACTTTCAGCAGATCAACTGGGTGGGTATTTGAAGCCAGATGTAATTTGCCTCATTGTGGGACTAGCCAGGACCGACGGCCAAGATGACTGCGATGGTCAGCCAAGCTGCTGAAGCAGCCAGCCAAGTCGCCGAAACAGCCGGCCAAGCTGCTGAAACTGACAAGTTGCATCCATTTTGTGCCACGGTCGCCCAGATAATCATAGCTGGGCTGATCATCTGGGGGATCAACATGGCAATGCCGACCATCAGGGCTCTGAGATCTCAGCAGAGACGCTGCAGTAATTGCGAAGTCGGGTTTATGGACTGCATGACGGACAGAAAGTTGTTTGAGCTCATGGTCCAGGTTTCTTACGAGCGTATGTCTCTGAGCCATACCGACTGCCTGCAGCTGCCAAGTACATTATGATAACGGCATGAGGGATGTCGCCTCGCTCACTCACGACTTTACCACACCGCAGTCTTGTCGATGGAGAACACATCCTTTGTCACTGCACTGAAGCGTCTCAGGCGGAAGGCAAAACGGCCCCACAGCACAATCTGCTCGTCCCGCAGTCCGACAAGTACCCAGGTTCATCTTGACTCAACCAGCACCGAGCACGTCCGGGCGTGGCAGATGGAAGCGCACACGATCTACACAAACTATGTCAAGCCCGGGGCCACATACGAGCTGAATCTCACCGACGAAGTGCGCCGGAAGCTCACGAAATTGTTTGAAACCGAAGGGGAGACGATCCCTGAGGATTGCTTCGATGAGGCCGAGCGCGAGGTCCACGAGATCCTCATCTCCAACATTTATCCAGTTGTGATACAAAAGCTAAAGAGCCAGCAGTAAAGTATGCGGCACAGGGCCCCTTTGCACAAGTTTGGAGGCGATGATTTCATCGTATCTGGTGGATCGGATGATGCTCGAGCGATACACCAACGAACCAGCCTCGCCGGCTCGCAGAGATTACAACTGGGTACATTGCCTCGTAGCATTTTTTCGAATGGAAATGCACACCCTTCATCATTCAAAATAGACATCCATCACTACCTCGATGCTGACCCGATGCACGGCGTGGGCTGTCCATGACTGTACAATGGCCTGTTCGATGCAGACTCTCAAAGACCACACTGCTCTTGAGCATGGACTGCCCATTCCTTGGCTGAGAAAAGTGTAAACGGGTACCTCAATACTGGTCGCGGATATCATCGGCAAAGCCATGCATTCAAAGCATTGGTGCGATGGTGCCTACTTGCTGTGTGTTCCCATCGGGGATGCAGAGCCCGGCACCCGTCGAGCCCGAATTGTGCCTGCCCGCCCAATGATGATTCAACTAGCTGTGTCGGCGCTTGGCCCTCCAACTTCATCTCAGTTTGGTTGTAGTGGCTGAAGCTCCATAGAACTTGCTGCCCAAGTCGTTCCGGCTCATCTGTATCCATTCGCTTGCGGCGCTTATCTCGACACGTTGCTCTCGGCTGGTTGTAGTCATCGTCGTTGCTATCGCCATCGCTGCTATCGTATCCCACGACGCCTCGGTTTTCCACCGCCAACCCCTGCCACCCTGTTTCCTGAGAAGGCTCCGCTGATATGAGCGCACCGCCGGACCTGCGTCTCGTTGCCGAAAAGCTTTCGGCGCCGCCCTTCAACATCACATGCACGCCGATAGCCCTCCATGACGACGTTCCCACTGTTCAGCTCGTCCAGATCGCGAGCAACGTGATGGCCTACATCGACGAGGCCAACCCACACTCGATGCACCGCGGCGTGGATCTCCGGAAGGAGCCGCCCGAAGATACCGCCTATCGCTTCGGCGAGTTCTTGCGGCTGCTCAAGTTCAAGGACGCATATGACGGGTGGGTAGATAAGGCCGGGCGAATGCACTGTGTCGAGCTGCAGAAGGAGTACCGTTTGTGTTGTCGGGGGAGTCGAAGGAACACCAATGAATATGCGACAGAGCGACCCCTGGTCCCAGCATCTCATCGAGGACAGATCCTGGACGCGATTCAACGGACGGCATGGTCGGTCGGCACGAAAACGGAGCCAGATTACTGACGGGATGGCGACCACAGCGAGCTCTTTTCCAAATACATCGTCGAGGGAAGCAGACCGTGCCTGCTGGATATTCTGTACTTTCTTCTCAAGGACCTGGCAACGCACAAGAAGCGAGCATATCTCGCGCCGTACCTTGCTGTCGTGGACGTGCCGCCCGAGTATATGCAGGACGAAGGCAAGTCTCGCGCGTCGAGGGAAGCAAGCCTGTGGCAAACGCCGGCTGGGTCTGGTGTCTGGACATTTCTGTCTCACATAGCGGCATCGCGCAACAGTGGTTGACCTGGTGACTCAGGTCGAAAGCCTGCAGGATCAATTCAAAGCAGTCCACAAGCATGTCGATGGGCTTCGCAGCTCTGGTATGTCGGAAAAAGCAGCCATACGCTTCGGGCTCGGGCATTCTTTCATTCCAATCGGCGATCGGATGGGCAGCACATTCCTGATTCCTTGCGTCCGCACGTTCAGGCAACAATGCGGCAATTGTGAAACGCGAGATCCAGCAGATGGAGGAAGAGAAACAGCAGGTTCTCAGCAAGATTGCAAAGATCCGGAAGAAAGTCGAGCAAGTGGTGAGTAGATTGCGCCAGCAGTGCGACGCTGTGATTATCCGTCGATGTGATGGGCGCGTGCTGACGCTCTGATTGCCACCAGCCCAACCACGAGGCTTGGATCCAGGCCGCAAAGAACCTGAGGCTGGAGCAGAAATCCGAGATCACGATCAGTGACAAGTACGTCCACTTGCACGGGAGAAGCAGCGTATCGTGGACGACGAGCCTGACGATTGGATCGAGAACCACGACTGATCCGTGCTGGATTCGTCGCCAGGATCAAGGAGCAGAAATCCCAGATTGCGATACATGAGAAAAAGATCCAGGCGATGCAGCAGAAGCTCAAGGAAGTCCAGGTGAGACTGGCAGGGAAAACACTGTCCCATGCACACGGCTTGCAGATAACCTGTTCCCTGAGTAGATTCGAATATGCTTGGTGACCGTCATGCTGCTGTTGACGTTTGGGACCATTCCATGCTGGCGGCTAGTCCTTGTACAGCGGTGCTGGCGCCGATGTGATATTTGGGAAGATGCAGGAGGAAACCAAGATGAACAAGTATCTCGCCACCGAGAACTTACCGAAGGTGAGCAACCGAGTCGGCTGGGGTATGGGGCCTTCAATCCAGCCGGAGTATCCAAAGGGCCCTCATCGATATCGATAGCATCCGGTGCGTTGACGCGTTGACATGACTCTGTTCTTGAATCGCAGGGAATCGAGGAGACCAAGAAGCAGATCGCAGAAGTTGTGCAGCTGATGTCGCATTCGGTTGTAAGTGAGACGGACATGCGTCCCCTCGAAGCCGAGATCAAGGAGCTCAACGAGCAGATTGCAAAGCTGGCTGAGAAGCGACTGCTCAAAAATAGGTGAGTACATCGAAGGGACTGTGCCAAAGCTTTTGATACAGACCAGCGATTTGCATGGGTTAGGACGAATGGACAGCGATGATTGCATTGCATCGGACCATTCGCTGGGTATCTCGGGAACTGGCGGTCTGACAAACTGTACCCGGCACCGAAAACTGCATCTGGATGCCTTTGGCGAACGGCCACAGCAACGGAGAGGACAAGTTGGCACTGTTTCGACAGCAAGCGGCGATCATATCCCGCAAAAAGGAAGGCACTGCGCAAAAGTTGGCAACTCTGGGTGAGGAGATCAACCTGCTGCAGACAGATCTTGCCAAGAAGCGAGAGCAGGCCAAAGGGGTCCAAGGTGCCAAGGTAAGGCGGGACTGCTTGCTCAGGAAGAAAAGAGACAGATCGTCTCACAGACCCACCAACGACTACACCTTGGGCTTACTGCTGTACAGATCCTCAAGGGCGAGGAGTTCAAGCGCTATGTCAGCGAGCTCCGTGGCAAATCGATGGTGTACAAGCGCAAGAAGGCGGAGCTCTCCGAAATGACTGCCGAGTACGGGATCCTGCAGCGCACCGAGGAGGTCAGTCCCGGAATATGCGAACGATATTGCTCTGCCACACGATCAAAGATCATACCCGATTGCCCTATTACTCCCAGCATCCAATAACACAATTCACTCTCCCCACCCGACAAACAGTTGCTGAAAATCCGAGAGCGGCCCCTGCAGGAGGCTTTGACTGCTCTCGAGAAGCAGAGCGGCGTCGCGGGCTTCCATGCCGCTCAGGAAACGCTCGAGAAGGTGGGTAGTGGCACCGGAGACCCATGTGCACTTGAGACTGGCCTCGGCGCAGCAGCTCTGCTGGAAGGGCTGGAATTCGCATTCTTGAAGTAATGCTGGCTCCTTGGACATGGCAGGTTTCCGAACGCAAGAGCGAGATTGACGAGGCCAAAGGGAAGACTTTGGAAGAGATCTCGAATCTCATCCAGAAGCTGACCCAGACCATCAACGTACGTATCACAGACGAGGAGGCGGTGCATTGGTGCAAGGAATATGCGAATGCTTGCAGCTGCAGAGGAGAGGTCAAGAAAGCATGCTCTCGTGGCTTCACACCAACTCGCTCGCGTGGATCTCATATCGCCCACATTCCTCCACGCACTCGCACTCAGGACAAGAAATCGCTCCTTGCGCCGGTGATCCAGCAGCTGCGCCAGCTCAGGCAGCCTGTTCAGGATCTCGAGGCCGAGTATCATGAAAAGAAGCGCATCTACGACTCCACCATGGCGGGGCTGACCTCAGAGACCACTCAGATCGAGCAGGAAGTCAAGTCGTATCGCCAGGACATCATGAATGATCAGAGCCGCGAGCACTATCTCAACACCATGATTGAGATCTGTGAAATCGCTCAGGAGCGAGGTAGGTTGGGCAGCGGGACTGTAGGCAGGGAGAGGGTCCCTTTGGAAATAGAACAGTGGGACTAGCACAAGACTTGATGCTTTCTTTGCTCACGCTGCCTGGTGGCTGCGTGGCCTTCGCAGTGATGCATGAAATGAAGGCGTACATTGGAGGCGACGACTCCATCGAAGCCCAGCAAAAGGCACGCGGTTTCAAGACCTACCGCGACCTCTACAACAAGCGAATCATGGAGCAGGAGAACCTCGGCAAGTCCTTCCGAGAGCAGCAAAAGGAGATTAAGGTGAGTAGCGGCGATATATATTGGGTGGTCATCGATCGTGTTAAACTCACAGAGGACTGATCTCGCAGGCAAAATACGAGCCCAACATCAAGCAACTGGGTATGTTTGCCGACGTCAAGAAACTGCTGCTTCTGAAGCTCGCACACAACAAGCGACTGCTAGCGACTGGCGGCCAGAAGGACGAGATCGGCGGGGTAAGCTGGCGAGCTGGGCACTCGAAGCACCGACAGACACAGCGATATCCTGTCGCGGATGAACTGTGGGTGATGTTGGTATAGAGGCGCCAAGAGGACAGGATGTGCTGATTGTATGCTCTGACCGCCCGCACTCTCGACCAACAGGGCACCCAGGATAGACTCGTCCTCTAGATTCAATGCCCAGGCGCTTATCTGGACCAGTGACGCGGCAATAGCAGCAGCATGGCCGCGTCGCCATCGCACAAAGAAATGTACAGGGAAATGCTCATGCTGCAAATGGAATGACAGAACTGTGTCGACTATATTACTAATAGCGCTCGGCAGAGGTCTCGGCTGCTGGCGACTTGGTTTCAGTCGCATTGGCCTGTTGGTTTGCTCGGGTCGATTTTGGCTTGGCATGTTGCGACTGCCAGTGATCCTCCGATCGACGGGCAACGGAGAGGCTGGCGCGCTTCTGGGCCTCCAGCTGCTGCTCCCGTCGGATGATGCGGTCAAACTTGGGCTTCAAGCGGACAGTCTTTCCGTTGATGACCAGGGGAGCCTTGACGGCAACCCGGGTCTTGGCACGGTATCGGCGGGCATACCACTCAAAGGCGAGCTGGTGCAGCTGGGGAGGGTGCGGTGACGGGATCTCGACGGCGTTGGGTTGTGGCAGCGGCGATCGGAGGAAGACTGTCGAGCAGGTGTTGTAGTCGACCTCGAGGTACTCGGGGATGAACATGAAGGGTCCCATGAAGGGCACGGGCGCAAAGGAGCGCTCGTTGGGCTGCTCGGGGTTGGTTGCCTTGAGGGTGGGCACGACGGAGGGAGAGACAGTGACGATGTCGCCATCCTCGAGCCGGCGCGACGGATGAATGCACTGGCGCAACAGAGGAGCAGGGGTAAGCAGCAGGACACGGCGGTCGAGTTGGGCACCGGTGCAGCATACAGCCATCCGCGATACTTAATCCATGCGCGACACCGTGACTCGCAGCGATGGACATGTTGACTCCAGCCATCAGTAAGCAGTGCCATGGAGGTGAACAGCCTCTCGTTGCCATCTGGCCAACGGGAGCAGTGCATCTGTGTCGCTCAGGAACCAGCCGCGGCCGGAAAGCCGACGGGATCGAGCACGATCACGAAGCCGCTGCGTTGTGCCTCGGATCAGCCATGCCTGGAGACCAAGCCGCCATAGCGCTTTCCGAGTCGACTGCATGATCCCTCAACACCACGCCTCATCGCTGCGAGTGCCCCGCTATCGATCGAAACGCACCTTGACGCCGTTCACCTTGACGTGGCCTCGGACGACGTGCGATCGGGCCTGCAGGTCACTTGATGCAAAGTGGCTCCTGAAGATGACAACGTCGAGTCTCCTCTCGAGCTCGGCAAACATGAGCGCCTGGATGGGCGGGGTCTGTTCCCGCTCCTTGCGGGTCAGCAGCTGGGTGGGCAGCTTTGTGTTGAAGTGCCGATCGAGGAATTGCCGCTCGCAGATCTCGTTGCCGTGATACGATCGCACCTCGCGCTTGCAGGTGAAGCGCTGCTGGTAGACGGATCCTCGCGAGATGTCGGTGCGGTTGGTGCGCTGGGCAAGGTTGTAGAGGTTGTACTTGTCCCATGACATGCGGATCAGCTGCTTCTTGGGATCGAAGAGCTGCTTGACCTTTTGGTTCTTCCAGACAAGGAAGCGCATGGCTGCTGTTGGGCCGGACGAGGGATGCGTATGCGCGGGATGTGGGCAGCGGCGGCGAGGCTCGGAGACAGATGTCGCAGGGGCTATGGGCGGCTCGTGCGGCTTGTGCGGCTCGGCTTGGTCGTGTGTCGGCAGGGAGTCGATCAGATCCAGTCCGCGGTCGCTTGGAGTGCCTTGGTGATCTGCATCATGCTGCTTGGAGAGCGAAAATTTTTTTCGCATTGCGGTTCTGTGCGGGGGTTCTGTGGCTCCGGCGTGGCGCAGACATGTGACAAACACATGACTGCGCTCTGTGCAACGGCGCTCCCCCTGGCCTGTCTTGTGCATCGGCGCGCGCCCCTGGATTCTGCGGCCGAAAAAGCCCGCCCTGCTGGCCCCTGCCGGTCCAGCCTCCTCTGTCCGGCGGTCGCTCCCCCCGGCGGCTGCCGCTCTTTTTTCCCTCTCTTCCTCTGCAGCGTCGGCAGGGGACTCGGGAGGGGACGTGAGAAGCAAGCCTTGGTCGCTCCGTGGATTGCTCCAGCTCCAGGATCTTGGATATCGATTGTTCAACGAAGCAGCATATCGATTGCTCGAGCATCGCGGATAGGGCCTGCGCCAGAGTAGCGAATATCATCTGGCCTTTCTATCGCCGACACCGCCTCTGTCTCGATCGCAGACGCTTCCTGAATCAGAGCTGCGGATCTGTGGGGACTCGATAAGTGTGCTCGAGTCGGTGCGCCTTCTTCTTTGTCTGGCTGTGTCGCAATTCGTCCTTGAACCAGCAATCGCTCTGCCAAGACTGCAACTACAGAGCCCAAACCTCAAGCAGCGAGCACTCCAAGTTCAAGTCGGACGATCATGACGCAGGATCAGATGCAGATCGATCAGGCTGTCGATCAGACTGTCGAGGCGAGCCCAGGCTTGCCGGGGAGCATCGTCGAGGCATCACAACCAGAGCACCTCAGAAACTGGAACAGAGCGGTCGCTGAGCACACTCGTCAGCGCCCCCGAGTCCACCAGGTTTGATTGCTCGAGCAAGCCAAGAAGGCATATGTCTGTGTGTTGCTGCTATGCATGGCCCACCACCGGGAACGCTCAAGCACAAACTCACCCAGATCGAATCGCGGGCCCCCAAAATCCAGATGCTCGAGCAGATGAAGATTCGTCTCCAAGTTGCAGCTTTCCGCATCGCCTCCGGGCGAGTCCAGGGGCCTCTATCGAATCTGGAGAAGAGCGTGAAGAAACGATGCCTCGATCGCCAGAAGATGCTCGCCGCCAGCACCAGGGGAGCATTGGCCGTCCTTCCCTCACGCGACGGCCGGGGTGATGGTACCACCGGATCCAAAGGCAGCAAATCGGCCGAGGCTGGCATATCATCTGGCTCAGGCAAAACAAGTAACGAAGAATCCCCAGCGCTTAAGCAGGATGCTCAGTTGGGACACGACTCGCCAAGCACAGAGGCCCTCCGAGCTGCCTTTGGGCTGCCATCCCGGCGACAGACGGCGGTCGCTCGTGCACATATAAGAGAGCCAGGTGTGAACATGCGACAGCAGCTTGCCACATTCGATGTATGCGGGTACTAGCGCATGGGCTCAGCTTTAGCAGCGATACCTCAAGACCTCGCGCCTTCGCCAGCTTGTCTCTGCTGACAGATAGAAACGACGGCTGTATTGATGGTCGATGTGATCTGCTAACCATATGGATGCACAACTGCCTTCTTTGTTTCCACGACTGTGTTTGGTCGATGTGGAACCAGCCGCTCAAACCAGCCGAGTGCCAGCACGTCCACACTCGATCCTTGGTTCGTCCCGTGGGAGATGCGAGTCCCACTCGCTGCCGAGCGGCGGTGGTAGCGGACAAAATCGAACCGGATCCACGTTTGCCTCATGGATGACGACAGAGGGGCTTGATACGGTGCCGATTCAAGCACTGGCTGGAGTAGAATCTTCGCGGACAAACCACGGCTCTGTATCTGCCGCACCAGGGGAGCTGAGAGGCCAAGATGCCACCGACGATGCAATCGGCGCAGCGGGACCATCGCGGATGAACGCCCTGTCGTCAGCAGAAACTGTGGCTGCTGGATCAAACGCCGACAGCCACTCGGAACCTGGTTCTGGCCGGCTATGCTCGATGGAGGACGCAATCATTGAGTGCGCATCGCATTCGCCTTACGCACAGCCACCGACGGCACTGGCGGCCGAGCCACGAATGCGGACGGATTGAATCGCCACGCAGATAGCTGACTCCGCGACCTGGCACCGCTGCATCAGGCAAGCGCAATGTGAATACAGTCCGGGTGCATTTTGAAGACAGCCGGACGAACGATCATGCAAAGTTTGATATCGAGCGCTGTGCAATAGAATCCCGCCGTCCATGTACTTCCAGATCCCGCACATTGGAACGAGTGTCGATGCAACCGACTAGGACGGCTATATTGAGATCCGGGACATGCATATGATGTCGAATTAGGCGTGTATCACGCGGCGATAAGTGCGGACGTCCATGGCCAGATGGAGCGACAGGCGGTGGTGGTTGTGGGGAAAAGGAGGGAGTAAGGCACTCTGCGATTATTAAGTGAGCATGCAATCACCAAGCGATTCTCGGGCTCGAGACTGAGGACCATGCTGCATTATGTGCTGCATTACGGACTGATTATGTTTGAGGTGCGTGAGCGGAATGGCGAGGTGAGGGATTGAGTCAGGCGATACAGGGCCGATGCTCCATAAGGCCCACAGGCGGTCATGCAGGACTACAGCGACCGGTTGATGAATCGGCGGGGCGGGGTAGCTGCTGAACCCACGGTGGTGCCCGAGGACAGCATATCGCCCTCGAGCCGAGAGTACTGTCCGCGCCGTGCATGATAGTGTCGGCTGGCCATGGCCGCGAGCATCGACGACTGTGAGGGCTGAGACGAACTGCCTGGGCGATTGAGACTCGAATCTCGGTCCTTGAAGATTGGCTTGGGCGCGAACGAACGACGGCTGGCGGACCCGCCTGATGGAGCGAGCGGCGACATCAAGTATGCCTTGGAGGGCTTCTTGGCGATCGAGACCCTGCCGGTGTGGGCTCTTCGTTCGCGGCGTGGTCGCGACGGCCGGCCGGATGACGAAGAGTTGAGGTGAGCCGAAGCGGTTGGGTCTTGGAACCCAGCCGCCTGCGATGCAGATAAGGCAGGTCTCCGGGATGAGGCAGGAGGCGGTCGCCACCTTGCGCTTGGCTGCTGAAAGTCAGCAGCACTGTCGCTGACGAGAATGACCGATCCTCTCACAACCCGGGATGAGGGCGGCTTCGTGGGCGACGCAACGCGATTGAGGCTTGGTGGTGGAGACTCAAGCTCATGGTCAAGGAACTGGTTCCACAGCAGGCGGTCTTGGCGGATCCAGAGAAAGATGCGAAGCGATGAGAGAGCAAAGGCCGCGATGCAGAGAGCGAGCCAGGCGATGGCGATGCTGCTTGAGAGAGGGACGGGGGCATCCGGGTAGTAGAGCAGCTTCTGGGGGGAAACATGGCCGCTGGCGTCAGTGAGATTGAGGCCAAAGGGCAGCGTGTAAAGATCCATGGAGCTGCCGGAGGACATTCTGCAGCAGCTGGTGCATCCAGAGCACAGGGAACCTGGCCTGCGGCGACGAAACTGGAGCAGAGGCGGGTGGGAGGATGCGATTGGTCTAAATTCAAGCGAGAAGTCATAGCGGATGCTCGTGGCCGGGGTCGACGGTGGTTTTCAGCGCAAGCCCGTCGAGCAAGCAAGCGGGGGAGGGTGGGGCTGGAGACAAGACCAGGCAAGCAACAAGACCCGGCTGGCGACGCGGCTTGTCTGGCTGAATGGGCAGAGTTGGGAGGCAAGGCCGGATCGTGCAATCTTGGCTCTGCAAGGGAGGGAGGGTTCGTGCCCTGCACACGACCGCTGTGCAGAGCGACAGGGTCGACAAGGCCCGTGGGAACGCCGGACAGAGCAGCAGGGGAGGCGTGGGTCCAGGTTGTGCCCTTGTGGCAGGGCCGACATCCAAGCGCCTTTTTTCTTTCGGGAGGGCGGCCTTGTGGAACGGGGCGGGGTGGTGCAAGGGGCGGGCTGGAGCAAAGGGAGGTGTGACCGGGCATGCGATGGTGCTGGATCGGACGAAACAAGGCCCTGGGATGGGCATGAATGCGACAGACCTGTATCCTCATGAGCAGGATAGTCGCGCGTGGGAGCAGATGGGGCGGATGCGGCGGCTCGATGCCGCTGACGCTGCCTGTGCCTGTGTGCTGGTTTCGATGCCATGGACTGGTTGTTGCCGATGCCGGGGTGCTGGTTGGCAGTTGCGGTGATCGACAGTTGCGGTGATCAGCCAGCAGGTGACCGTCTGCTTTCGCCGCCCAAACGCGCCCGCCAACTCGGGCCGCGCACGTCGTGCAGACGTCGCACACACAGGCGCGCACGCAGGCGGCGCCGGCTGGAGTGCATGTGCGCTGGCTCGATCCAAGTCGATCCGGCTGCGGCGGTGGATTTCCAAATGCGGGCGGGGCGACACAGGGAGCGACCAAATTTGGACCGGCTATTGCACGTGTGTGACATGACGCGCGCAGGGAGGCGCGGCACACACGGGCGCTGAGCGACAGTCGACACACGGCTGTGCGGCTGCCAGCTGTCGGCCGCGCACCACGCTGCTGTCCAAACATAGACAGCGCACACGGACACAGACGGGCGCGCCCCTCACACAGACAGCAGCGGCCGGCACAGACCGCGCACCCGCAGCTTGTCTGCCCCCACACACACTGCGGCGCGCCGCCGCCCAGCGTCCCCGCCACAGCCGCAGTGCCGCCCAAACCGCACACACACACACTCTCGACCCGGCTCGCCGTCGCCGTCTCCAAAAAGCCCGCTTTTCTTCGCTTTCTCCTCACGGCTGCCTCTTGCCTTTCATCGCCCACCGCTGCCGCCCCAGCCGCCTCCATCCGATCTGCCGCAACCATGACCGGTAAGCCCCTGCTCTTGTGCTCCTCGCCGCCTCTCCTGCTGCTGCGTCTCGCCCGTCTTCGCCATCGCCATCGTCGTGATTCGTGTCCATCTACCGCCTTGCGTGATTCTCCTGACACACACCCCCGCCCGACTCTGGCCTCGGTTCTGTGGCCCACCCACCCGTCCTCCACCGTCTGCGACATGTCTCCGTCTCTGACCGTGCTCCTGCGCAAATCGCCATCCTTTGCCACCACAAGTAGACGCCACTGTAAGTTTGCCGGACGCATCAGCATCCGCTTCGCCGTGCGAGTTGCGGTCCAGCCTGGCTTCAGCAGCAGCAGTAGCAGCACCGGCCGCTCCCTTTTCCATTTTTCGGGGGCGAGCCGGTGCCTCCTTGGCCGGACTGCGAGGCCCTCGCTTGCCCTGAGGACTGCTCGATACAACATCGGAACAACGGCGTCTCGAGAACGTCATTGCCCAGCGGCGCTGCAACCGAGCTAGCATTCCGGATGCCGGTGGTGGAGGAGGAAAGCGCCCTTGGCCACACCCATGATGCGCTTTGGCTTTGGCGCTCGCTGCACGCTTCGGATCGCCATCAGCTCACACCCGCTCCGTCCGGCACTGGCTCCCTTCCCCGTGTGTCTAGGCCTCTGTTGTCAAGAAGAAGCTCAACGGCTTCGTTGGCTTCCACAACCTGCCCAACCAAGTCCACCGAAAGTCTATCAAGAAGGGCTTCCAGTTCACCCTCATGGTTGTTGGTACGGACCCTCGTTCGAACTGATGCGCGGCCTTTGCTACGACAGCCCCACCGACTGGCTGTGCCGCTTCTCCCGGATCCACACAGGATGCTAACAGATTGTCTTGCTCCCCTCCTCCAGGCGAGTCTGGCCTCGGAAAGTCGACCCTCGTCAACACCATCTTCAACACCTCCCTGTACCCCAACAAGGAGACCGCCGAGCTGACCACCGAGACTCCCAAGACTGTCGAGATCCAGACCATCAGCGCTGGTGAGTCCTGATCCTCCAGCACAGTCTCCTTTCGATGGGCCGTGTGCTCAGTCTCGCCATCGTGTCGATCCTGCTCGACTGCCTGTGCATGTCTGCCCTCTTGTCTCCTGGCTGGGGCACACCGTTGCTCCGCTTGCATCCGATCGGCCTGGTCCTCGTCGTGGCCTAATCATCCGCGCGCCTCGGCTCAGATATCGAGGAGAACGGTGTCAAGCTCAAGCTCACCGTGATCGACACCCCCGGCTTTGGTGACTTTGTCAACAACGAGGAGAGCTGGAAGCCCATCCTCGACAACATCGAGGGCCGATACGACGCCTACCTCGAGCAGGAGAACCGCGTCAACCGCAAGCGCACCGTCGACACTCGCGTCCATGCCTGCCTCTACTTCATTGCCCCCACCGGCCACTCGTAAGTCCATGTCCTGCATCGCGTCATTCATAAGGAGCGGTGTGAGTGAGTGTGTGCCCACGTTATCTGATAAGCACGTCGCCGCCTGCCAAACTCACACCCCTGTCTCTGTCTTCAGCCTGAAGCCCCTTGACATTGAGTTCATGAAGCGACTGGCTCACCGTGTCAACCTGATCCCTGTCATTGCCAAGTCTGACACCTTGACCGAGGACGAAATCAAGGCCTTCAAGATCCGAGTAAGTACCACGCACCGCCGCGTCTCGCCTGTTGATCGTTGCTGGTGATGTCCGTCCCCGAGCGTCGGCTTGTGTTGACAGCCCCTCCCTCTGTACAGATCCTGGAGGACATTGCCTACAACAAGATCCAGATCTACCAGCCGCCGATCTATGAGAACGACGATCCCGAGACTCTCCAGGAGAACAGGGACATCATTGCCCGCATTCCCTTCGCCGTCGTCGGTTCCGACCGTGAGGTCGAGGTCAACGGCAAGAAGGTCCGTGGACGCAAGTACCCCTGGGGTGTCATTGAGGTCGATAACGAGGACCACTGCGACTTTGTCAAGCTCCGCCAGATGCTCGTCCGCACCCACATGGAGGAGCTCAAGGAGTACACCAACGAGGTGCTCTACGAGAGCTACCGTACCCAGAAGCTGGCCGATGGCGACTACGAAACCGCGACTCTCCAGAAGTAAGGATGCCTGCGAGCGAACCCGCACACTGGATTGCAATCTTGAGGCTGCCGCTGCCGCTGAGTTGTGCCTTGCGTCCGCTACTGCTTCGTTGGCGGCTCTCGGTCTCGTTGGCACTGTTGTTCCTCTTTCTTACTAACTCGATACTCCTTTGACTCAGCCCCCTGTCCAAGTTCGAGGAGGAGAAGCAGGCCCACGAGGCCAAGATGGCCAAGATGGAGGCTGAGATGAAGGCTGTCTTCCAGCAGAAGGTCGCCGAGAAGGAATCGAAGCTGAAGCAGTCAGAAGACGAGGTAAGCACGCGTGCACTTTTTTTTTGAACTTTCCTGCTGCTACCCGCCGCCCGATATCCGGATGCAGCCTCAGCAATTTGTGCACATCGCACATCGCACACCGCACATCGTACATCGCACATCCTCACTCACATGGCCTGAACCGTCCGTCCTACTGCACCAACTAGCTCTACGCCCGTCACCGCGAGATGAAGGAGCAGCTCGAGAAGCAGCGCGCTGAGTTGGAGGACAAGAGAAGACGACTGGAGACTGGCCGCGGTGGTATGTGGAAGAAGATCATCAACTAGTCTTGCGATGGCTCTGATGCTGTCTGATCGCAGAGGCTCCTTCGCAGCCTCGTCACGGCCGCTCCTTTGCGATGTGGCCCCTCGCCCCAAGCCAAGCAACTCCAAGACCGTCCCGATCATTTTTCCCTTTCTCGCTCTTTACCATCTCGCTGTCTTTTCGTCCCTCCGTCTTGTGTCGTTGCAGATGCCGGCGGCAAGAAATGGTTCAAGGGTTAAATCCACTCCATGCTGCAGTCTTTTATACAACCTCCCACGCTTCCTTCCTTTGTTGCCAGCTCTGGCTTAACGATCAGGTTTTTGACTCTGATGTACTTAATATAGTCGTTCCCTCCCTTCCCACCTCTTGCTGCTTTTCCTCTTCTGTTTTTGAGCCGTTGTGCTGCACTCTTTCGCTCTCCTCCTCCCACCTTGGCATTGGGCGACCCCACCGTGTTCGTGTTCCCCTTCACTTTGGCTTTTTTGACCATTTCAACCGGCAACTACAACAAATACACAAAGGGACAATAGAATTCATGAAGCTTGGTTGTCCCGTCGGTTAACAGCGTAGCGTGCCTCTGGTTTTATTGCTGCAACGGTGGGGGGGCGATGTCGATGCCCGAGGACTTGTCTGCCGTTCAGCCGGCCAGCACAGCACCTCGTCTCATGGCTCGTGCACGATCGCTCGCTCGAATCTCAGATTCACGACAGGAACATTGTCGATATCTTCCTCGTCCTCGACCTGCACCACTTCGATGTACTCCCTCGCTGCTGGTAACGTCTTGGGCTGGTATGCTAGCAGTCGTTGTATAGTTTCATCATCATCATCATCATCATCGTCGTCGTCGTCGTCGTCGTCATGGATGCTGTTGTCGCCATAGACATAAGCGCCGCTGTCGTCCTTACTGCTTTGACGACCGGTGAGGATGCCATAAACGTGGCTGTTGGTCCTTTGGCCGTGTTCATCTCGGTCGTCGTTGCCGCCTTTCAGGCCTTGCGGACCTATGCAGGAATGGCACATCCATAGATATACCCATATCCATTTCGGATGCACGGCACCTCATTGTCAGCAATCCCGATCGGGAGTCACAGTTCCCCTTCTCTCCACAGGTTTGCGATGGCACCGATTCTCACCTCCATCCTCAGTCAGGGGCGAGATTGTCTGTATCCCCGCTGTGTCCGTGGATTGGTTGCTCTGAGTCTGCCGAAGGGTCTTGAGAACGATTCGGTCATAGTACGAGAGGCCTGTGAGCTGGTGACCAGCGTCGCTGCCGGGCACGAACCTGCCGGACAGATAGACGGACTCGAGTCTGTGCTTGAGGTCCTCGATGGACGAGGCGGTGGCGGCTGTTTGCTGAGAGGTGCACTGGAACTCTGGCCTGTCGGATGATACGTTTTCTCCCGGCTCGGATGTGGGACGAGTCTCTGTGGCAAAACATCAGCCATGTAGGCCCGCACTCCATTAGCGGTGGGAAGGGAGCAAGCCAAGCGAGACTACAGCGCAAAGCCAAGTGAAATTACAGCGCAAAGCCAAGTGAAATTACAGCGCAAAGCCAAGTGAAATTACAGCGCAGATGAACAAATCTTGTCTCCACTCCCTCCTTATCGATCGCTGCGACCTGTACCAGCTGGTCTCACCTTTGCTGCCCTGTCTCCACTCCTCCAAGGCCTTTCGAAAATCTTCGCGAGAGGCTCGCTCGTCATAGGTCCCTTCGAGCAATAGTCCCCCGCCGTTGTCGCTGTCGCCGCCCTGGGCCAACCCTGCCTTGGGACCCATATGCTCGGCCGAGAGTGCCGCCCCGATCGGAGATGGGGTCTCGGGCTGTCCTGCGAGTAGAGCATGTGCCTGCTGCTGCCACGACTCGAGCGAATTGAGAAATGAGGGTTGGTGGTGGGATGGAGCTGGCTGGGCATGCTGCGGCGGAATCGGCGCCGGGCTCGAGCCTGGATCGATAGACTGGGTCGGAGCACTTTGTTCATCGGACGGGCCAGGCGTAACCAAGTAAGCTCGCCACTGTGGGAGGGCAATGGATGGCAAGGATCCATATTCAGTCGAATTCTGCTCCCCCCCCCTTCTTCCCTTACTTTGAGGCACTCCTCCTTCCACACCCCGATTGATTTATGCACCAAATCAGGGCGTGGGAAACCCATTGGGTGCTCGCTTTGATACTCACCATGCGCGGCCCGCTTGGTGCCGGCTCCCTCGGCGGATCCGGGGCTCTGCCTGTGGTCGCTGGGTTCATGTGGGGCTCGCCCATGTCCGGTGCGATCGAGATGGACTTTGATGTCCCGGTCAGTGCCTCGGCTTGCTGCGACCGGCCTGCTGACTGAACAACGGCCTTTGGCGGCCGCTGCGGCTTCTCGGCTTGGAGCTGGAGGGCCTCCTTGAGCTTGATGCTGTGTCGATCGGCTGGGCGAGATGTATGCGAGTATGTATGTTTGTATGTATGTATATGTTTGCGGGGGGGGGAGTGCGGAGGGAGAGACACTCAGTGATCATAGCACCAAGTGAGCCAGGAAGAAGCGGGGCAGCATGGTTGTTTGCCCTGATCACCGCCGACCACTCTGAGAGATTCGCTCCCCCCCCCTATTACCTTCGTCGCCCACGCCGCGAAACTTTTTCTTCTTCAGATTGGCATTCTTCTTCGCGAGCACGTCATGGGCATAGCTCTTCAAGGACCCTGAAGTCGGCAATCCGCCCCTCCACGTTGATTCTTGTCCTCTTGCATTCCCCCCCACCACCACCACCACCACCACATACAAAGAATTGGAGTCAGCAGACACGAGTTTGAGCGTGGCAGTGATAGCGGGAGGTGGGAGACCCAAACAGTCCGGCCTACTACCGCGCAGGAGCAGAATGGATCTGTGATGGAGAGGACAGCAATCGGGACCTACTGTCGCTTCTCCTTTTGCTTCGCCAACGAGTCGCGCAGGGCCGCGAGCCGCTCTTCCATGCGCTGATTGTCCAGCTGAAGCTTCTCGACTTCGGTGAGCCTGTAATAGGATATCCAAGACGCAGGTCCGAGAATGAGTCCAAGGGCAGTGTTAAAGTCGATGTCCACGACCGAGATCCATTCCATTCCCCTCCCCCCTCTCCAGCCCGTGAGAAAGTGGTGTCGACTCGAGTCGTCATCGAAGGATGGCGCGGCGTGCCAACCGAGCATGCCATTGGGCGTGTGCCAACGTACTTTTTGGGTTTATCGCCACTGTGTGTTCGAAAAGTGTTTGGCTGGACAGGTGTCGCAGATTTGGTTTCTCTGGGCTTCATGGCAATCTGGGATTCAACAGCGAGGCGATAGATACCGGGATTTGAAAGATCGAGAGCGATGCACGATGGAGATGGGGACGTTTGGGACGGGGAGCGTCCAAATGGATCAAGCAGCCCAGACAATCAGGCGCCATTTCAAAATGATGGAGAGGCCAATCATGTCATGCATGAGCACGAAGGGGGAGGAGTCATCGACAAGCGGCTGCGATCAGACATCATTCCCGTGTTATGCCGATAGGAGCTGCACCACGAAGGAGGATGCTTTAGCCGTGGTCGACGGATGCTTTCTGCTCTGGATCTCAAACGGGCGTTCACACTCAGATACGTAAAAACTGTATTCCGATACGAACAGGGTGTCCCGCTCTCTCTTGGAAGAGATGTATAGCGAGAGACAGTTGCTGAGGGCGGCAGCCAAGGTGAGGTACATCAAAACTGTCGTGGTCCGGTTCGATTCGCAGAGCTCATGACCAGACAATCGGCGAAAAGAGAAGATTCCGGGATCAAGAAATTGGTGTATGGTTGTGAGGGGGGGGTAGAGGGAGGGTAAAAGTGCAAGATATGGATATCTGTGCAAGATATAGGCCTGAGGCAAGGCAAAGGAAAAAGCAAAAGCGTTCCAAAACAGTGTGACAACGAGGGAGTGCATGGCGGGAGCAAGTCCAGGCGCAAAGGGGGGGGGCACGCACCACCAGAGGCGGAAGAAAAGGGAAACGGGCGATAGAAGGAGGCACAGCACCGGTGATGATGGTAAGCAAACAGGAGCTACGGAAGCGAACGGGTGAGGTCAGTGCGGGAAGTGGTGAGTGAAATGACAACGGAGCAATGCAGAGGGGCGAGTGGTGGCTATTGAGCATGGTATGCATGTCGCTATGGAGCAAGGAGTCGGTAGTACGTGCAGATGGGCGGTCGGGGCGAGCCGCAGATTGTCCAGCGCGGAGAAGTGCTGCATCCAGACGCTGGCGTCGGGGCTGAAGCTGAGGGAGGCAGCCGGACGAAAAGTGCAGGTAGAGGCGCTCAGGGGAGGCAACCTAGTTCGGGAAGGCCTTTTCGATTGCGGCTTCAAGGTCGTCGTGTTTCTTGAATAAGTACAGCCGACCACAGGACTTGCGGAGAGCCATGCACCTCTCGAGGTTGAGGCACCGCAGTTGCTTGAGTCGCTGGACAAGATAGCGCACCAGCTTCTCGGTGACCCAGGGAGCGCCTCTGAGATCGATCGAGATCAAATGCGGGCAGTTGTCGGCGACAGCGAGCAGCCCGTCTGCGGGAGAGATCTCAATTTGAGTGAGATAGGGCTGCACGCGATAGGCGATGCCCGAGAGATATTCGCCGGTCTCGACAATGTAGACGTCCGAGGAGACGATGCAGTCTCCGAGGTGGAGCACCTTGAGATTTGGGCAGTTCTCGGCAAGCTGCACAAGGGAGGATGCCGACACCTCGATTCCCTTTACGACCGGAGAGCACTGCCGGGAGCCAACGGTGCTGAGGAGACGGTCTCGTTCTTTCAGTGCGACATCCGACACGGCTGATCCAAAGGTGTGGACCGTGATGATGCTGTCTTCGAGCTCGACAAAGGGCACTCCGCCGTCGATGCCTGCCGACAAAGGCACTTCGGGAGGCTCCGCTGCGTCCACGACGGGTACAGACCAGTCAAAGGCGTCAAAGGCCGTGTGACTATGGGAGGCATACGTGGGCGGGTATGGGTGAAGTCCCAGGATAGGCGACGTGTCGGCAAAAAAGCCTGGATCGGTGCTGCTGGAGGGCAGCGACATGTTTGGCATGATGTGAGGAATGATCGGGGTGGCGTGGGCAGACATTGCGCTGCCGCTGGCGACGTTGGGGCTGTTTGACAGAAAGAGGGATGGGGCTTGGAAAACGCTCGAGAGACGAAAGTTGCGAGAGCGGAAGGCTCCGAAATAGCTCCGGTAGAGGAGCAATGACAGATTGTTGCTGTTGACTACCAGTGAAGTCGGCAGCACCGGGATGAGAACGGAGTCGATCGAGGGTTTGGAGTTGAGCGACAAATCAATGACCTGGTGTTTGGATCGGCGCCGGGCGGGTCGAGGGCCGAGAATAAAAGCCAGATGGGCGGCACGGGGTCAGTAAAGGATGCGAATGTGTGGAAACGCCGACGGTGGTGTGCAGCGGGCCATAGGATGAGCAGCAGCAACAACAGCAACAGCAACAACAGCAGCCGTGGGCTAAGAAGGCTCACCTGGACGAACTTGCCGTACTGCTTGGCGGGGTGGGTGGCCAGCAAGATGTGGAACTGAGCCCATGAGAACGTCGACAAAAAGTGCGGCGCCCGGTAGATAAGTGGGCGGGTGCACACGTAGAGCGATTTGCATGTGGCCGAGGCCGCAACCCAGTCGGAGCAGTCGTTGACGTAGAGCAGGATGTAGGTCAGGACCTCGTTGGGCAGGGTCTGGAGCGGCGACAAGGCCGCCAGGTCGAGATGCGAGCCGTGCCGCAGCCGAGGATACGACACAGACGACGGCACCGACCGGGTCGGCAGAGTCGACAGAGACGAGGGCAGCATTGGCGAGTCTTGGGACGAGAGCAGGGCTCGCTTCCTATGGAGCATCTGGCGGATGGATGAGGCTTTGCGAGCGACAGGGCCAAATGCAAGGCGGAGCGATGCGATCGAAGGGACAGCAAAAGCACAGCAAAAGGACGACGAGAAGGGCAGCGAAAGGATGGCGAAAAGGTCGGCGAAAAGGACGGCGAAAGCCAGCCCCGACGGCTCAAACGACAACGCCCCAACGGGCGGCGGGGCGGGCGCAACCGGGAGGAGTTGTGCACGTGACTGGGGTGTGTGTGTTGCCGTGGGAACCGAGCCGCGCAAGGCGCAACAGCGAGGCGAAAGGGGAAAGGCGCAACGGCAAGGCGCAACGGCAAGGCGCAAGCGCTGCGCGCCAATCGGAATATTTCTCGCCCGCCCTGTGCGCTGTGGCTTTGCGGCCGTTTTTTTCTGTCGTGCGGACGGTCACATGACCGCACTGCTCGTCGCCAGCTGCGCGCACAGACACAGTCGCTTGCCTGCTGCCGCCCGCTATTTAATCCTCGGCCCGGCGCCATCCCTGTTTGACCGCTCTCTTTCTCATCTGACGAGCTTCTGTTGACGAACCAGGTGATGACGCTTTTTTCTCTCTGAAATAAGCCAATCTTCTTCGTTACCACTTGCTCCTCCTGCACAACGCCGATCCAGCCTCTTGTAGGTGCGTTGGCGTCTCCATTTCCGCCGTATTTGGTCGCCATGCCATCTGTCGGAGGCGACGGCTGTGCGATGCAGTGGGAGCAGCCGGGACGAGCGCATCCAGCGGCACGAGGAGGGATCGTCAACTCCATTCTGGACCCAAGCAATCAAGCCAGCTTCGACTCCACCACCGGCCACACGAGTGCAAGCGTTTTATTGGGCACGCTGTGGAGAAACCCCCTTCCCTTCCCTTCCCTCTCCCGACGACAGTTGCCTGCCCAGCGCGCTAAGACTCTCTCCCTGTCTCCTTGTCCTCAACAGAACTAGTCAGCGGACAAAATGCAAATCTTTGTCAAGACCCTCACGGGCAAGACCATCACCCTCGAGGTGGAGTCTTCCGACACCATCGACAATGTCAAGCAAAAGATCCAGGACAAGGAAGGAATTCCCCCGGATCAGCAGCGCCTGATCTTTGCTGGCAAGCAGCTTGAGGACGGCCGTACTCTCGCGGACTACAACATCCAGAAGGAGTCCACCCTCCACCTCGTCCTTCGTCTGCGTGGTGGTGGCAAGAAGAGAAAGAAGAAGACCTACACTACTCCCAAGAAGATCAAGCACAAGAGAAAGAAGGTCAAGTTGGCTATCCTCAAGTACTACAAGGTCGATGACAACGGTCGCATCACCCGCCTCCGCCGTGAGTGCCCCACCGAGACCTGCGGTGCTGGTGTCTTCATGGCTTGGCACCACGACCGCCAGTACTGTGGCAAGTGTGGTCTCACCTACATCTTCAAGAAGGATGGCGAGGCCCAGGCCTAAAGTGCGAGTCGATCAGCTGTGTATTTATGGGAAATTGCGCTTTTGGGTCCCACAATAAAGTGCTTTCTACGTAGTTGTGCTTGCTGATGTGCTTGCTGATGTGCTTGCTGATATGCGTGCTGATATGCGTGCTGATGTGCTGCTGATGTGCTGCTGATATATGGGTCCCCGATGAGTTGTGTCTCGGCGTGCTTGCCTGCATCGTGCCTCCATCTCAGCAACAGTTGTTCCTTGGCTTGGTCTGCATGGGAATGGGATGGATGCAATGCCACGGCCCTGTCGACTCATGGTGCGTCCTGGTCGAGTGCAAGTGCAACAGCATTGTGAAGCTGCTGTCTTCTCCATGCGCTGCGTCCCGTCTCTTCCCTGATCTCTGAGATTTCCTTGCGTTCGACCGGTGCCTCCGTCCCTCGGATCTGTATCGCCGACTCTTGGCCCGCATCCATGTCATCCACCGAGCACAGCGAGACCAGAAAGCGTCCCGGCGAGCAATCGGCTTCCGATGAGCCCGATCTGGTGAGCTGTCGTTGCTGTCGTTCGGACTGGCTTTGCATCCACCAGGCTTTGCATCCACCACGCCGTCGCTCCCGATCATCCGTATTGATCCGATGGCCTCACTATGTGTGCGCCAGAAACGCCTTCATACCGATGGCCCCATCGTCGCCGAGACCCAGCAACCACGAAAGGTAGAGCTTGACAGCCCGTCAGACGGCCCAGCGTCATCTCTTCGTCGTGCAGTTCGATTGGGGCGATCAATTACCATCGCAGCAACCGATCTGCCTGCATTCGCCCGGTTCCGGCCTGGCTCTGGAGTTGGCCATGCTGCTCAAGCATTTGCTGACGCCCTGATGTCCATGACCATGTTCGCGACCAGAATCGAGGCGATCCAAAGAAGGAAAAGAAGGGCAGGCCTCCAAAGGCTGATGACGACATCGACGAGCCCGCAAAATACACCATCGAAAACGGTATGACCGACCTGCATTTACGGCGGCGACTCGACCCAGGCTTAGTCTCCTGCTGCCTCGGATCGCTGCTCGAGAATTCCACGTTTCTGAGTCTACCGAGTGCGCAACGGTCCAGGTCTCCGGAAGGTCGAGCCGTATCACTTCAAGTACAAGTCATGCGCAAAGGGCCGATGGTTCGGGCGCACTATCATGGATGTGTTTGTCAAGGAGTTTCAAGACGAAACGCCAGAGTACTATGTATGCCTGGCGAGTCTATTACCACTACGACATATGGGATTCGGCCGGCATCGCTGCTCCGTCGACGCTGACCGTCGTCCCGCGCTCGATATTCCGACCAGACCCGGGCCATCTCCTCGGGCAAGATCCAGGTGAACGGCAAGACGGTTTCGCTGGACTACCCCATCAAGAACGGCGATGTCATCATCCACTTTGTCCATCGCCACGAGCCCCCTGTGACTGCCGACAAGATCGACATTGTCCATCAAGATGACGAAATGCTCGTTGTTTCCAAGCCGAGCTCGCTGCCAGTACGTAGCTCTGAGTCTGCCGCATGACAAGATGCTCCGTTGCGATCTTGATGTCGAGACACGGCTCTGGCATCCTGTTGTCGCTGCGTCCTTTGACTATTCATCTTCTCGCCGATATTCCTCTGCGCCATAACTGGGGACATCCAGATTCATCCCACAGGACGATACAACCACAACTCGATGATCCGTATACTGCAGAGCAGCGAGTACGGGTTCGGCAACCTTTACAGTAAGTTGATCGGCATATGTGCCAAGACCGAGGCCGTCGGTATGGCACATTGCATTGATTTGGCTTGAAGCTCACCTTTCCTCCCGACATACTTTCCATCACCACGACTGCAACCTCGGCCGCAACCGCTGTCGCCCCTCGATTCAGCGGCAAATCGGCTCGATCGATTGACCTCCGGGCTCGCCTTGATTGCGCTCACCAAGGAAAAGTCCAAGCTTCTCATGACCGAAATGATGGAGCGCAACATCAGGAAGACTTATCTCAGCCGAGTCAAAGGAGAGTTCCCCATGTAAGCAGCGGCGTGCCACCCGGTGCTGGCTGCTGCCTCTGCGTTTGCAGCGACTGTTCCAACCAAGTTGACGACCTCTGTTCCCGCTCTACTCTCAGGGGCGATCTCATCTGCAATGAGCCCATTCTCACGGTTTCATACAAGCTCGGCCTCAACATTGTCTCGCCGGATGGGAAGCCTTGCACCACTTACTTCCGAAGGCTCAGCTACAACGGTCTCACGAGCGTGGTCGAGTGTGAGTGTCAAGCGCACCGATGCTTGAGCTTGCCCGAGACAGCAGACACTTCACCATCTGCCGGCATTCTGACCTGTTCTGCCCCTCGACCCTCTAGGCAAACCCGTCACCGGCCGCACACATCAGATCCGCGTTCATTTGCAGTATCTTGGCTTTCCCATCGCCAACGACCCGCTGTACTGCTCCGAAGCCTGGGGCAAGGATATCGGCAAGGGCGGCATCGCCGAGGAGGCCAAGCAGGCTATTATCGCAAGGATGGAGCAAGAGGTCTTTCCGTCAACCCCATGCCCAACGGACTCGGCTCCTTCGTGTAGCTCCAGCAATGCTCCTTGCGAGAGCACTGCTGGCGGGAGTAGCGCTGTGGCCGAGCCCAGCCAGGTCATGGGCGACTTTCGCGACTACTGCTCCAACTGCATCCACAAACGCTCGGATCCGATCCCACAGCAACTCCAGATCTATCTCCACAGCTGGAGATACGAGAGCGACGGCTGGAACTTCCAGACACAGCTGCCGGAGTGGGCGCTCGAGTCGTACACCGGTGACAAGGAGCTTGTTGATCGGTTCTGGAAATATGGCGGTAAATGGGATGGTCGGAGTCCCGGTGAGTGGCTGGGCGATTAGCGAGGTCTTGGGCAATGGATCGCTGGCGAGTCACGGATTCTGCCCAGTGACAGCTTCAGAATACGGTTGATGTGCGCATTCATGCCCCAGATATTCACGCCCCAGATATTCATGCCACACATCTGTCCAATCGAACGAGCCATGCGCCCGAACACGAATTGCATCCGCTGGACACTCAATCGCCAATCCTGCCAGCATCACGCGACCAAACCAAAGCCCGGGGCTGCGCTGTCGATAATTCGGTGTATTGGGTTTGCGGTGCAAGTTGCTTAGGCGCACAATCTCCACAGGCTCTCTCAAGCAACTCCAGCAACAACCATGGTGCGGCGTTATGGGGGGGGGAACCAACGCGAGGAGCGGCCGTTTCGATGCTACTCGTGGTCCGCGAGCTATCGGCGATTACAGGCAATCCAATAAAAAACGGGACACCCGGGTTTTTGACCATTCATCGAATATTTTGTTACCCAATGTTATCGCACGCTGGCCATGACCATTCGCCACACATCCGACTTTCGCACCGCCGCATTGCGATGCTACGCCCTCATCCATAGCCTGCGTAAGGTCGCCTCCATATTCAGTGTATCCAAGAGCACCATCCATCGATGGCACCGAGGATGCAAGCTGGATGACCCATCCCGGGTCCCAGCTCGCAGATCCACTTTCTTCGAGCAGGCATGTCCAGTCATTCGCACCCTGATTGAACAGGACCCGTTCCAGACTGGTCCTGTGTTGCGATGCAAGCTCGAGTCCATCCTCCAGAGGAAAGTATCACTCTCACTCTGCCACACTGCCATCCACCGAGCAGGTCTCTCACACAAGAGGGCAACACACCTCTACAAGTCCAAGCGACTGGATGAGCGAGTGGCACAGTTCAGGGACCAGGTCCGTTCCATCGACCCACGACGATTCGTTTTTGTCGATGAGACAGGGATCAGGAGATCCATTTTCCCTCTTTACGGATACTCACCGAAGGGTGCTCCGCTTCGCCAGCGCAATCACATGAAGCACAAGTCTGTCTCGGTGGCATTTGCCATCAACCACTCTGGTGTGCTGCATCGCATGTACATCCCCACATCATTCAAGACACACTCGATGGTCGAGTTCTTTGAGCGAGCGACCTTCCCAGACGACTCTGTGATTGTGATGGACAATGTCAGCATGCACAAGACAATGGCTGTCCTGGACTGCATCGAGCGCCGAGGATGGTCAGTGATCTTCACCCCACCTGCTTCACCCGACTTCAATCCCATCGAGAACTTCTTTGGGATTGTGAAGCATCAGTACAGGAAGGCAGCAGCGCTGAATGCGTCCGAGGGGTTCAAGATCGGGATGGTGACCCTGTTTGAGTCCGTCGTGCGGAGGGTGCTTCCAGATGTCTTCCCACGGCTGATTGAGCGAGCGATGCGCTTCTGGGGTTGAGTTCCCTCCAATCAAGCCGCCATTTTCACGCTCAAATCCCTGGCTTGAACCTCTCGGCGATTTTTGAACAGGGTCACTTCCCCAACCAGCCCGCGCAGACGGGTTCCTGCTCTCGGGTATAAATGCCACACCTTCGTCCTGCTGCTTTCTTCCCTCATCTCGCCTTGATCTGATCATCGCGCTATTGTACGATAAAAAAGTCTCTGTTCTGACCAGTACCACTGGCAGGCATCCAGCATCCTCTGCCCCCATGCCTCCGAAGCGCAAGGGTACCGGTGATGGCCAGCCTCGGCCACCCAGGCCCAAGAAAGCCAAGTCACAGTCGGAGCCTGTCTCTGGTTCGTATTCTGACCCCACGCATGCTTGGTCGTCTGTTGCTCCGTCGCTCACCACCACTGCTTCTACAGATCCAATGGATGTCGATCCCACCGAGCCTGGTCCATCTACTTCCTCGAGTACCGGCAAGCGATGTCGCCAGTGCGATGGCACCGATCACGAACGCTGCAACACTAGCAAGTGTCCCAAATACCGGCCCCTCAAGAGTTCTGTCGTCCCACTCGTGGATGGAAGGTCATCCGCCCCTCAGTTCAGCTGCTTCAAGCAGACGATGGATGGCTGTTGTCTCAATCCCGCTCTCCGCGACAAGATCCAGGCCACCGTCGAGGCCATGACCCAGATCCAGTTCGAGGCATCCAGGCTGCTCAACCTGCACATCCTCCGGTGCATCGAGCAGGATCTTCCCGTCCCCGTCATCTCCAGGGCCACCCCTGCATTCATCCGCCAATGCTTCAGGATCGTCCAGGCCGGTGCCCTCTCGACGGCCAGGGATACCAAGAAATACAACGAGCATCTGGTCGCTTCCTTTCGCGACTACCAGACCACTCGACACGCAGACCTGCCTCCGGCCCCTCGTCTGCCTGATGGTGCTCACAGTCAGCTTCTCACACTGGCTGTCAACGCCTATGCCACCAACTGCACCACCCACCTCGACCTGGCCTACTGGCGACTCCTTCGCCGCTTCTGCGCTGCCGTCTTCCCAGCCAACAAGCATAAGCACGAAGCCATCGAGGCCTGTCTCGAGCTCTTCGAGAAACCAGGGCAGACTCCACCCAAGGCCGATCTCGAGCTCCTCTACCCGGACTTTGGCCACATCCTGGACAAGTTTCGGTACAGCAATGACCAGGACCACTTCCGGGCCCTCCATCGCCTCTCACACCATGTGGGAATCCTCGCCCGAGACAAGATGGTCGACAATGTCCACAAGTGGATCGACTGTGACATGCCCGCCCTCCGAGTCACCGAGCTGCAGCGCCAGGCCAAGCTGGACGAGCTCACTACCCAAGGCATTCCCTCCGACGACAAGAGGTTCACCAACGCCAAGTCTGAGCTCGGCACCACCAAGGCCAAGATCAACAAGCTGGCATCCAGGATCAACTGGGCACTCAAGCAGCTCGCCGTCGACACTCCTCCGGCCGTGTGCACGATAGTTCCTCTATGCACTGCAAGGGCCAAGTGTGTCAAGATTGACACGGTCACTCTCTGGCAACTCCTGGGTCCAAAGAAGCGCCTTGGACTCACCAGGGACAAGCTCAAGGAAGAAGGTGATGACGGCATCAACAACCAGGATCGTCTCTGGCGCAGTTGCTTCAAGCTGCGTAGTTCCCTCTTCCAAGAGCGGGACGTGAACAAGAAGCTGTTCAACTACGAGATCAGCACCGATGGAATTGGATGCACCATCGGTCTCGTCAAGTTTGTGCCTCGAACCGATCACACCGAGACCATCGAGCCTCCTCCGACTGCCGAGCAGCGTATCCAGGCCCACATCGGCGACCCAGGCCCCGATCGCACCACTTGGATTGGCATCGATCCTGGAGTCGGCTCCATCTTCACGGCAGTCATCCAAGCACCGGGCCACCAAGACGAGGTGGTCTCATTCTCGAATGGCCACTACCAGCAAATGTGTGGCCATACGTCCAACACCAAGTGGCACAATATCATGAAGTATCGACTCAGCATCGAGACCTGGATGTCGACCACTCCCTCGCCCAAGGTGTCGTCCTCGGAGGCCTTCAAGGTCCATCTCACCCATGTCCTGCGACCGGAGCTGCGAGTGCAGCTCGACTTCCACCTTGGCAAGAAGGCCCGTCACCATCGCTTCACGGGCCACAGGAGACGCCAAGTGGCCGTCGACAGGATGTGCAAGGCCGTCCTGAAGCACGCCCCAATACGGACCGATGTGGTGATCGCCTTTGGCAATGCGTCATGGCGACAGGGCAAGGGCTATGCATCCAGCCCTCGGAGGCAGCGGTTTGCTCGGTACTTTGAGCAGTTCGAGTACCACCGACGCCGTCCCAATCACCATCATGGAAGCGTCAAGGTAGTCTCGACGAACGAGTTCAACACCTCGCAAGTGTGCTCCAAGTGCCTGGAGCCAGTTCGGTTGGAAGGACTCGATGCGCCCAGCGTTGCGAATTCCCACTTTGTCAGGAGCTGCAAGAATCCCAGCTGCCGGACAGTGTGGAATCGCGACGTCAATGCGGCGCGCAACATGATCACAGTATGCAGGTCGATTGTGGAGACCGGAGAGCGACCGGCGGTCTTCACTCGGAGGCTGCCAAAGTGATCTGTTTTATTTCTTGTGGCTTTGCTTGACGCAAGCACAGCACATACTACATGTTCATGGAAACGGCTATATTGTCCCGTTTTTTTCTGAATAAAGTGTAGTAGAGACCGGACGGCTTGTGGGTGTAAGGCGTGTGCCCTCACTGAGCCGCAATGTCTGCTCTGTGGCCTGCTGTCGTTCGCGAGACATGTCGCTTACGGCTCGTCCCGATATCGCTTGGGCATCTGTCGAGCACGATAGATGTCGTGGTCTGGCGGAGGGCGGCTTGCGTGTCCGCCTCCTGTAGAGCAATTGGGTGTGGATGGGATGGGCCAGTCAGCGATTCAACGCCACTCCATACGAGAGTATCTCCATCTGCAACAGCAAGAGGGGACGAGCTCTGTGCTTACTTCCAAAGTCATCGTCTTCGTTTCCGCCGTATTCCTGCGCACCCTTCCGCTTGATGCCGGCTCCTCGACGACCACCCTGTGGTTGCTGTGCTTGGGGTTGTTGTTGTTGTTGCTGCTGCTGCTGATTCAGAGATGGATCAAATCAGAAACGTGTGTGATGGGCCATCGTGGTCCTAGCCAAGTTCAAACATACGAAGCTCAACCCGCTTGTCCAATCCGCTCGCTCAATCATCGACTCGGTCCATCGACTCGGTCCACTTGCTCAGTCGCACAGCCAGGAAAGGCATTCGTTACTTTACCCATCCTGCTCCGCCACGGCCTCGTCCAGGTCCGCCACGCGGTCCGTCGTCGTATCCTCGGTTTCCGAAGCCGCGTTCCCCAGGCCGTCCCGAGAACCCTCCGACGCCACCTGGTGCGCCAATGTCACTTTGGTAAGGAGGAGGGCCGCCGCCTGGAGGCGCGTTTGGCAGCGGAATCTGGATCTTGCGCAGACAGTCGATGAGATCGTCTGGTTTCAGGATCACGCCTAGAATCAGCAGAAAAATTACCCCCTGAGGGCGTCAGTGGAGACCGTGGGTTTGTGGCGGGGGGAGGGGGCACAGGACGAGAGTACGCAGATTGGGCCCCGCGACTCGGCACTCCCGCTCTCCCTCACCGTTGTAGTGGGCTGGAGGCGGAAGTACAGAAAGCATCCACGAGATTGGATCGGCGGCGCGCTCGGCCGCGGGCGGCTTGGAAAATGCCGGACCCTGCTGTTCAAAGCTGTGCGGGGCTTGGAGGAACGGCTGTTGTTGTTGAGCTGGCGGTATGGCGGATTTCGGTGGCTGGTTCTGCTGCTGGAATCCTCGTCCCGAGTGTCCTTGCGAGCCATGGCCGGAGGATCCGCCCTGGCCGTGGTGCGAAGGGCCATGCTTGTGATGGCCATCGGGGGCGTTGCCGGAGCGCGAGTCGTTGGTCCTGGATCCGCCATCCTTGCGCGAAGATTGCTTGGAGGACTTTGGTGCGGTTGTGCCTGAGCCACTGGTTGCGACTGTAGCGGCCGATGCGCTGGGCTGAACCGTGCCGCCTTCCACCAGCGCCTTGATTGAGGGATAGCCGAGCTCTACCCTTTCGATATGATGCAGACCCGAATACGACCACTGCTGTGCTTGATCATACAAACTGTCGAGCAAGGGCCGGTCACCTAAGACATCGGGGAGCGGAGTCCATGCATTAGCCATGGACAGCGAGATGCCATCACGATCCTCACTTTGCAACAGTGCAGATTGCCGATCAAAGAGTCAGTCCATCATCTTGCAGCGGATTCACATCCCAACCACGCGGCCGATCCTTCCCCATTCCCAGCGTCCATTTTCTCCCGCACTGTACAGGACGGCGCATGGCACATACTCTCCGGGAACACCTCAGCGATGCGCTTCTCCACTTTGCGCACATTGACCAGATCGCCGTAATTGCGCTCGTGCTCGAGCAGACGGTTCCAGATCGGCTTGGACTTTTCGGGCGAGATGTTGGCCAGGACTCGCTCGCACAAGGCACGGAAATCTGCCCAAGGAGACAAGGGAACGAGTCAAAACCACATATCAAATCCACCATCGCCTCTTCACCTCTCTTTCGACTCACAGTCTGTGGCCGATCGAGTCCGTCGCTTGGCGTAGCATGATACTCACTGTTCTCGTCGTTGATGCCGATTAGAAAGTCAAAGTAGGCGGTGAGATATTTGAAGGAGCTCTCGTCCTCGTTCATACCAAAGAGCTTGAGACCGAGTTCGAAAACTTTGCCGGCAACCGTGGCGTCCTTGTTGCAATGATACTCCATAAGCGCTGTCCATGAATGTTCGATCAGCCATCGAGCCGGTACAAGTACATCCTCGCCAGACTGAATTGACTCCCGTTCTCCGAGACTGTCTGCGTGAATCGAGCGGCACACCGCAACAGCCCACACCGCAGCAGTCTGATGCAAGCCATTGAGACGTACCCGAAGCGACAAACACTTGATAGGTGCAACTCGACTTCCTGGCGCGCCCAAAGATCACCCGAGCTGCACGAATGTTCTGATAAAAACAGGCCGATGTAAGAAACAGAGAGCCCTGTCCGAGAAGAGGCATGTGATTCCACACCGTGCTGCTCTCCAACCGGCCTTGGTCAATCACAGACTCTGGACATTGCTTGCCTAGATGCTATTCGAATCATGCATACCTCCACACGGCGGGCGACCTTCATGTAGGTGATCCAGATCGATCCAAGCGCATCCTTGGCCTCAGCCAGCTGCCTCTCTTTCTCCTCATCGAGCTTCTGGCTGACTGCTGCCTCACGCTGCTTGAACTTGGCGCGCTCCTGCTCTCGCTTCTCGCCATCCCACTCGGCCTCCTCGGCGGCCGTGGGCTGATCGATGCCGAGCAAGCGCTCGCGTTCCTGATCGTACTTGGCATTGATTAGCTCGATCTCGCGCTCGTACTCGGTAACAAGCGAATCAAAGATCGGAGCAATCTCGGAAAACGGCTTCTTGGCGGCCTCTTCAAACTCGGCCAGGGCAAACGACAAAAGGAGACTATGGAAGCACAGAGTGAGTGTGGCTCGCAGAGTATCGCCATAACCACACGCAAGCCCGTGTTCAGAGTGATAGGGCAGAGTGCTTTGCAAGTGCAAGGCCATAGCCGTTCTCGTTGCCCGCCGCTGCTCCAAACCGCCGCGCTGGGCCGTACCTCCTGGGATTGGCTTCAAGTCCTGACTTGAGCATGGCCAGGGATTCATCCGGCTTTCCAACCTCGGCCAGGTACATCACCGCTTCGTGCCTGTCCATGGCCCGACACATGGAAGGTGAGTGCGATTGGACGCATGATGTGCTCTGGTGCAACCGGTGCCCGTCCTAGCTCTGCTGCTGGACATCGAGAGCGAACTCACCAGACTTGCGGATAGAGCCTCAGCATCAGGAGAGCGCATTTGTATGCATGCATCACTCGGGCCACAACGGCGCTCTTCTCTTCCAGAGCCAAGGGGTTGGACTTTTCCCACTGAATGACCTTGTGCCATGATTGAACCTGATTCCCAAGGCATTGTCAGTCATACGCCTGCAACTGCCCCCGTGGACACCAAAGAGGGTCGTTCTCGCGTGGTGCTGATGCGTTCGGCACAAGGCTCACCATCCGGCATTCCCGCTCAGTCCAGCGGGTTGGAACAGCCATCCAGGTCTTTTGCTTGTCGATAAACTCGGTCAGGTTCTTCAGGTTTTTGTAATTGACTCTCGCGGTGATGTAGCCCGGGGACTTTTCGCTCAGGAACTTCTTGGCCTGTGGCGCGGGCAGATCCAGATGGGAACGATTCGTCAACGCCGCTGGCTCGACTTGGACGCACTCGCGGATGCAGAACATCCGGCAGAACATCCGGCAGAACATCCGGCAGAACATCCGGCAGAACATCCGGCAGAACATCCGGCAGAAGCGGAGCAAGCAACGTTGCTGTCGGTGTCATGTTCGCTCGTGTGGTGGCCAGGAGAGGAGAAGTGAGGAGAGGAGCGATTCTTACCATCAACTTGTTGAGCCCATTCTCAAAGACATCGTACTCTTTCCAGATCGCTTCGATGTTGGATATCGGAATGGCGATGACGCGGTGATAGACGGCACGGAGCTGAGCCATTTTCTGTTGCTCTTCGTAGGTTGACTTGGTCTGTCCCAGAAATAGCCCGGAGCGCGCCAGAGGTTGATCAAGTGTGCAGTGCCGGGCGACGATGGCCAGCCCGGATTGTTCGAGCCGTAGGGTTCATACAAGCAATCCCCGGGAATAACCAGAGAAAGTTACGCCGGACGTGTTCATGGATTCAATGTACCAGTGGGCGTACGCCGTCCGCATTCCGCAGTGGCCAAGAGAGGACGACACCGTTAGCATGTTGATACAAGTCGACAAGTTGCGTCGCCGTTCCACCACAGCGGTGCACCCCTTGCTCGTTCAGATCCGCTTCGGCAGAAGCATTCCAAGGATGCTATGGATGAGCTCGAATTGCCACATAGACAGCCGGTCGGTGCCATCCAGTCAAATCCCATGTGCCACAGCTTTATCGTCTTGCTCTACTTGATGTCCAGCGAGTGACTCCAGCGTGATCCAGTTGTTCACCCAGTCGTCAGTACCGCAAGCGTAAATGGCGGTAGTACATCCCAGACATAAGTGACAGTAATGCACGGTTGCCCAGCATCAAGGTGCATCAATAAAGCACAGCGCTGACACAGCCCGAGCGTGCCAATGTCCATAGCATATTGATATGGCAGCGCATGCCAGCTCGACGGCAAAGTAAAATAGCATAAGCACTGCAGCACAGCCATAATAGCACAGGCCATCCCAACAGCCTGCTCCAGACATCCCTCGCTGCTTCTCGGCCCTTGGCTTTGCCGACTGCCAGTCGCCACCGCCGAGTCGTTCCGGACTGTGCTGATAGTTTGGATCCTGGTAGGCCCTCGATCGCCGCCGTCACAATGACTTCGATGCAACGGTCATAGTTTATTTTCCCATGTTCCCGCCATGTGCACCTCGCCAAGTTTTGCACAATACCTCCCCCTCTCCCGCCTCCACGCCGCTTCCCTCGTCTTCCGCGCACAGCTGTGCTCTTACCTCTCCACTCTTGATAAAGTTCAAATAGTCGCTCCAGATCGAGCCGCTTTCCTTGTCGATGCCAATGTTCTGGAGGACAAATTCGTATGCCTTGGTGATCGTGGCCCGGTTCTCGGTCCGCTTTTCGACAGAGACATTGGTCACAGGGTGGATCTTGCGGATGTACGTCAGATACACCTTCCACAGGTCTACGTTGACCACAGATCGCAGACACCGTGTGAAAATTGCATCGACCTTGTCGAAACACTGCAGCTTTTGCTCAAACTCGACGTATGAAATCCAGTGGCGAGCCTGAAGGGGGACAGCCTGTTGTTAGTGCACTGATATCCGATCTGGAGCGGACCATTGTGTCTTGGATGGGCGCCGTGTTGCCGCCAAGGGTTCCTCGGGAAGGATCCCTCGCAGCAGCGATGCTGCCTGGCAGCTCTCCTACTCTTACCGAGGTAGGAAACTGGACCAAGATATCCTCGTAGGCCTTGCGGACAATCTCAGGGTCCGGCCGCCGATTGGCTTCCAGCACCAGCGCACTCCAGTAGTCGGTGCCCCAGGGATGCTCCTGCACTTTGGCATAGAGTTCCTCCAGCTTGTCGACTCGGGAGGCCTCGCCCTTGCGCGAGGATGCTGGCTGCACCAGGCTCTCTGTCGGGGCAAGAGAGGTGATATCCGGCGGAGAAATATTGCAGTAGATGGGTGAGCAGATACACATCACTCTATGCGCGCGATACCGGCACTGGCCGGACAGACCGCCGACTGAGGCAGTGCAGATCTCATACCTGACTTGAGCTGTTCAGACGACGAGTCTTCTTGCTGGTCGCTGTGATCGAAGCCACTGCCCTCTGCTGCAGTCGAGTCATGCATGGCATCATCGCCTTCGTATGCCTCGCCGCTTGGGGCTGGGCGGTCGGGGTCAGCCTCTGCGCCGTCAGCGACCAAGATCTCGTCATCAGGGCGTTCCGAGTCGGCATAGTCCTCATCGCCCTGATCATTGAGCCGATCGCCATCGGTCATGTCATGATCGTAGGCTTGGTGAGCATCCACGTCGCTGACGGGGATATGGCCACCGGACCGATCTTCGGACCGATCTCTGTCCTGGTCCTGGTCATCGTTGGACGGGCCAAGAGGCAACCCGTGCTGGTCGAGAGCGTCGCCCGAGGAGAGTAAAGAGACTGGATCTTCGTGCTGGCGATCGGCCATTTCGAGCGGTGACTCGTAAGGATTATAGGCACGGCTGTGGCTGTGGCTGTGGCTCTCGAATGAATCAGAGTGGACGGTGGCCGAAAGGAGGGTTGAGCCGCTTGGGTCGGAGAGCGCGGTCCCGAAGCCATCATCCGATATCGTCTGGATAGACCCACTTGCATCCACGTGCGTATAAGAATACGCTGTGTCGGCTGCATCCGCGGCTTCGGGTGCTGGGCCGCCGCCAGAGCGCTGGGCGGACCGATCTGGCTCCGAGGGGCTTCCGGACGCCGACTCATGCTCGTGCAGAGCGTCATTGGCCCACTGGCGGGGATCCATGCCAGGCAGTTGTACGCAGTATAAGAGAGCCGCGCAGCAAAGCGGGAAGATAGATAGAGCAGGATGCAGATCAAGCGCAGGACGGCGCTGGCGGCGGTCGATCGGGGAGAGAAAGGTGCGAAAACGCAGAGCGATCTGTCCAAGTGAACCGGCGCGGGGCAAGACCGGATGCGGTGTGTGTGTGTGTGTGGCCGAGCCAGGACGAGCCCTCCCGGTTCCGAGACGCGCAGCCGGGGCGCAAGCGCAGCCGCCAGGGTGTTGTGTTTGAATGAGTCGGAGGTATGTTCGGGTGGGTTGGAGGTATGTTCGGGTGGGTTGGAGGTATGCTCGGGTGGGTTGGCGCACTGTTCGGGTGGGTTGGAGGTATGCTCGGATTGAATCGGGGCACCTTTTCAAGCACCAGTTTGTTCGTGTGGTCCTTGAGTTGCTCGGAGTACTTGGCGAGCTGCAGCCCCTCCTCAGATTGCATCTCAACCCGAAAAGCTCCAAAGGCAGATCGTTCCATTTCATGAGCAAAATATATTACGCCTTGGTAGGAGCACAAGACTAGCGCGTGGCAAAGACCGATTGAAATCAACAGCAGACACCACGAGGATGTTTCGTGGACGAAGGGAACGACAGACTGCGCGGCCATCACAGATGGACGGGCTTGCTCGTGGAGGAGCATCAAGAGCATGGGGTAAGCAGGAGAGGAAGCAAAGAAAGCCGAGGCACCATATCGCTCTATCTGTACTTGTACCGGCATACGGACGTAGTCCCGCAAGCGGGAGCATCATGACTGCAGGGCTTTAGAAGCCAGTGAGCCACTTGGCGAGACCATTCCATGTGGACCGCAAGGTCCCGCGCTCGTCTGTTGCCCGACGATCGACCAGGGTCTGGCCAAGCGCACGCTTTCTAATCATAGAGGACGAGTTGGAATAGCAAGCCTTGCGCTGGAACAGAGGCGGAACAACATAGCCCGTGGGCTGGGAAGCGGCACTGGACGCAGCCGAGCCAACCGTGGAGGACAGGGTGGCGTTGGCTGAGATCGAGACGATGGTGCTGGATGCAGCGGCGCTGCTGCTCGCAGTGGTGGTGGTGGTGGTGGTGGTGGTGGTAGTAGTGGTGGTCTTTGTCGTTGTGGTCGTGGTTGTGGACTTTGGAGGCGGCGGCGGAGGAGGGCGAGGGGGAGGGGGAGGCGGACTGCTTTTGCATCCTGTGCATCCGTGGGTCGAGCAGCTCGATACCGACCAGGTGATGTCGACGATGCCGGCTCCCAGGCTGGCGATTTCGGAGAAAGCCTGGGGAGAAAGATCGAGATGGCCGTAGGTGCACTGGATGGCAGAGATTGAGCATCGGGATGAGTTTGGGAAGACAGAGAGAGCACGTCGATAGAGATAGCAGAGTACAAGCATTGGAGCGAGCATCTGATCCGATGGCACATCACGCCGTGCCGAGCAAGAGAAGTATGCTTCGGGATGCGAGTGCTCACCTGGGCATCGGGGCACTCATCGACAATCGGAACTTCGACGCTATCGGGGCGAAATCAGATGAGGGCAGTGGTGAGGCCACAGTCTTCCCGATGGATGAGTGGGTAGGTGTACGCCCAACTGCCGATCAGGCTCGCCAAGCGCTCTCGCTGGGGACGCTGGATCGCCGATCGATCGAGGGCCGAATCGACTGATGGTGCTGGCTCGGAGATGGACGGGAGAGATCGGCTGCATTACCTTCCTTTGGGGCCGTGGACCGTCACGCAGTAGCCACAGTTGGCACCGCCATCCCACATGGTGTGGGTCTGTGCTCACATGCAGAAGGTGTAAGTGAAGGGACGGACAGAGAAGACGCAGTCGGCCGGGGGAGGGAGGCGGATGATGCTGTTGGTGCAGGGGGGGGGGCATGGCGAGGACATGGACAGCGCCTTACCAGAGCCGCATAGTAGTACTTGTCGGTCGGGAAGTTGCTTCCGCAAGCACCGGGTGTTCCGGGCCAGGGAGGGGACGCTCCGTCGCTAACACCGGCTGCACAGCATCAGGTCAGCATCGAGCCAAGGGTCCTGGGCAGTTCGGCGACATGGCGCGCAAGCGGCAGAAGAAATGCACTGCAGACGAAATGCATTGGGGGCCAAGACATACCTCCTGTGCCGTACCAGGTGGCCTGGCCGCTGTAGGGTCCGCTGAGCGATGCTTGGACGGTGCTCGCCGCGGCAAGCACGGCGACGAGCGAGACGGCGTTGTGGATGGCCACCATGTCTGTTGCGGCGGTGGCAGCGGCGACTTGCGGGTTGCAGATGCGGGAGAGCCTGGGGAGAAAAGGGCAAACTCGCTCCTGGCCAAGCGTCGGCGGGAAAGACGGGCAGGCCGGGGGACGAAAAAATGGGCTTCGGCACAAGGACGCGGCAACAGCGACACAGCAACGGCGCCGTGTGCCCACAGCAAGGGCCAATGTCGCGCAAATGTGTCCGTGTATGACACTGTCGCACAGAGCGCGTCGCACGGCGACACACCGCGCCCGGGCCGTGCACTCGATCCGGACTGGCTCGATCCACATTCGACCGGGATGCACACACACACAGCGCACACACGCACACGCACGCGCTCGTCGCCGACATGGTGCATCGCTGTCCTGCATCGCTGTCCTGCATCGGCATTTGCATCGGCATCGGCATTTGCATCGGCATTTGCATCGCAAGTCCGTCCAGCCCCCGTCCATCGCATCGCGCACGCACCGTCCTGCTTCATGCATATGCAATGTCGGTTCTGAGCCGCCTCCGCCAGTGTGCTGTCGCTCGGCCAGCGTCCGTCCACAGCTACGTCGCCGCGGCTTCGCTGCTCCATATCCAACCGAACTTTCAGCAGACGCAATTCCGATCCGACTCATCCCACACCGCCAGCGCCACAGCAAAGAGAACCCGCAGTGGGAAACCCCAGAGTCCGTTGCCATCGCCAGATCCACTCTCGATCGACGGCTCCTCCTCTGCCCCATTGAGCAAAGGCGTCAGTCAGCCAGTGTCCATCGCCCTGTCCGATCCGACACCTGTGCCTGTCAGAGCAAGAACCCGACGAGCTTCCTCCAAGCCCATCGACATCAAGATCCCGATCGACCTCTCGCTACGCGATGCCGAAGAGGCCATCACCCTCCAGCCCACGACCCTTCCCGATATTCACGACACTCCCCTCATGGGCGAGATTCGCGAGATCCAAAGCAAGCATCCCGACCACATCCTCCTCGTTCAAGTCGGAGGATTCTATGAGGTCTACAAACTTCCGGGGTACGATTATTTCCAGCAAGTCGCCGAGATATGCGATCTCAGGGTCGCGAACGGGAAGGTGCCGTTTGTGGGCTTCCCAGTCTCGCAGCTTCTGCGCTATCTTGAGCGTCTACTCAAGGCCGGCAAGACCGTCGCCGTCGTCGACCAGGTGGATGACGACCGCCTGTCAAGGACGAAAACCAAGCTCAGGGCTGTCACACGGATAGCCACTCCCGGAGCCATGCTGGACGAACACTGGCTCGAGAGCAAGGACAACAACTTCTTCATGTCACTGCTCGTTCTGCAGCCCGATGACCTGTCACCTTCGAGCCCGCTGGCCCTCGCGTGGCTGGACATCTCCACGGGCGAATTCTTTGTCGGCAGCTCAACCCTCGGCTCGCTTCCGTCTGTCCTCGTCAAGGTCCAGCCCAGAGAATTTGTCGTCGAGAAATCGCTCGTGGACCAGGGCCATCCAGCCGCTGTCGCCGTTCAGGACTACATCCAACGGGAGAGCAGCGGCATCACCCCGCTGATCGCCCGAAAGCCGTCAAAGGAGTTTTCCCATGCAACCGCCCATCCGACCTTTGTGAAACTACTCCAGAGCAACATGGCCAAGCTCGGGACGGCCCGCCAGCGGCATGCTGTGACCCCGCTGTCCCATCCAGCTCACGAAGCGACGGACGTCTCGGAGCTGCTCGGCCAATTCACCAAGCCACAGATCCAAGCGGCTGGAGCACTCCTGAGACACGTAGCCGCCATCTATCCCACGCGATCACTGTCGCTCTTCAACCCAAGCAAGGATGCAGCCTTGGGGGAGACCATGACAATCGACGCCGTTACGCATGCCTCGCTCGAACTCACAAAAACTCAGCGAACCGGGCTCACCAAGGGCAGCCTGCTCAGTGAAATCGACGAAACCGTTACGGCGGTCGGCTCCCGACTACTTGTCCAGCGTATCAGTCGGTATCGAACGTGTGTCTGGTGCAGTTTGTCTGCAGGTTTGGCGCCGCCCCTGTGGCTAGAGTCTCACCCATGCACGCTCTCGTATCCCAGAGGCTCCTTCGACGTCGGTCCCGGAGATTGAGCGGCGGCTCAATCTGGTCGAAGTGTTTTTCACCAACTCGCACCTGCTTGTCGATGTGCGCACCGCCCTCAAGTCCTTCAAAGATATTGAACGCGCCCTGTCCAAACTGCACCTCAACCGCGGCGGGCCAGCAGACTTCCACCATGTCATACAGAGCCTTAAGATCTCCCGCGATCTACGACAGCTCTTGCTGGACTACGCAGAGTCTCCACAGGGTCAGGCATTGGCTCCAAAGCTCAGACAATCGCTCCTTGGCCTGACCAGGGCCATCCCCCTGTTTGATGATCTGATCGAAAGGTACGAAGGCTTTGTTTCCGAGGATTACCTGGTCGAGAACATTGACACAACCGACCAGCCGCGGATTATTCGAGCGGGGTTCGCCCATGAGTTGGACAGGCTCTTGGAACAACGAGCTGAGCTCATTCAGCGAAGCGAGGCTCTGCGACAGGATCTGACAAAGGAGTATGTGAGCCCTCGGTCTGGTACGTTGCCGCAGCGATCGTTTTATCACGCCGAGTCCCTCCCCGCTGAGCCGGAGAATGACCACTCTCGGACTCCACCGTCACATCGAATCGAATTGAAGCAAGTGAGGCTCGGTTTTGCCGCGACGAAAGCGCTGCATGTGCGAGTCACTTACGTCAACTGATTTGTATATTTACACGACAATCGACCCTGCCCGATGTCGATGTACACCCTTCCACCACCTGCTCACGCACACTCAGCCAATGCTGCAAACCTTTGCTTCGACCCAAAGCACGGCTGTCTCGTCGAATTCCGGACAGCAGCCCTTCTGAACCAAAAGGTTGAGGCCTCAAGGGACCTGAAGCCCTTGAGCGTGCAAAAAAACTCAAAGCTGACGCGCTTTCAGAGCGAGGTGAGTTCGGGTGCGTCGCGCCACAGCGATGATCCCGCCTGCCTTTGATTGCAAGAGGCTGTGTGCGTTGAGAAACGCAGATCTGCTCGCTGTTTCATCAACATCGGTGGCCTGGTCTCCACACGGCTTGATTGAAGGCCGATTGGTCTATCGTCGGAGCGAAAGCACCCCGCCGGGTGACAGATACGCCCTAACCTCTGGTCCTCCAACGATCCCGATGCTTCAGAAATGGACCAAACTATACAATTTGATTCAGCTCAACTCGGAGCAGATCTCGATTCTGCAAAAGGACATCTTTGCGGATGCCGTTCGCCGGGTTGGTATTGGGTGTATCCCTTGAGGCTGTGTGTCGCGGCTCTTGCTGCGTTCACTATCAAACCACGTCGAGCAATTGGATCGAGCCGCTAGATCGGACAATTGCGGTGGGCGATGTAGTGCCAACCGCACCTCGATGCAGACGGGGCCGGCCGTGTCATACAGCTTACTGGTTTCATCTCAATATGGCCTCCGTCCCCCGCAGCTGATTGTAGAGTCGTTTCTGATCAAGGAGGCCGCCAGCGCAGTCGCAGAGATCGATGTCAGCGCCGCTCTTGCTCACTGCGCGCTCGAGCGCAAGTTTACTCGGCCACAAATCACGACAGAGTAACGTATCGCATGGTGTTGATGGCGCTCATGAGGGTCGGCCATGCATGAACCAGATCGTGAGCCTGCTGATGATCCTCCTCGTCTTTCCATGTTTTGATCCATCGGTTCGCTGGGAACGGTTGCATAAGACCCGTACACAGGATTGTAGGTTTGTATTTGCTGCCGTTGGACGAACGGAGCTGCATTTCTCTTCATTTATTCAATACTTCAACGAGCTGTCATCGGGCGATATGCCCGAGAGTGCACGATCTGCAGTGCAGCCAACGGCTTTTGATGTCATACTATCTCAAATACAGGCGGTAGACACCCCACGGTCGAGCGGATGCAACAGCTGCGCGGAATCCAGGTGGGCCAAACGCATGTTCATATGCAAGGGATGCTTTCTTGCTCGGTCCTATGTCTGTCTGGATGATACATCATGGAGGCATGGCCTGGCGACTGTCCTCCGGCAAGCTGACATTGTGGATCACGGATGGGTGCCAGTTTGTCAGGAACGACTCGAATCTCAATCCCAACGAAAGCATATGGGTGATCACTGGGGTAAGTGTGCTGGTGCTCCTTCACTCGTCGGGTGGGCCGCAGGGCTGTTGGCAGAGCACTCGGCGTCGGTTCAGGTGCAGAGTAACTCATGGCTGTGCTTGTTTCTGCATCGCACTTGCATCACCCGGAACAATACGCGGCGACTTGGACGAAATGCCTAGCCCAATATGGGAGGAAAGTCCACATATCTCCGGCAATGGTGAGAATCCTGGAATCACTTCACGCAGAGCGGGCTGCACCGACACTCCAGACGCTGGACGGCTGACGACATACGCTGTGGGCGAGCCAGCGCCATCCTCTCGGTTCTTGCCCAGATCGGCAGCTTTGTCCCTGCCGAGTCGGCCCTGATCGGCATTGCAGACCGCATCTTTACTCGAATCGGCTCATCGGATGACCTTGGTGGCAATCGTTCGACTTTTATGGTAGGCAAAGTTGACATGCCCCCTCCCACACTAGACAACTCAAGCCATCGCTGGCTCCACTCTATCTGCGGCCGCACTCGATTGACGCTGGAGTACTTTTGACAATAGGTCGAAATGGAGGAAACGGCCTCGATCCTGGCCAATGCAACAGCCCAGAGTCTGGTACGCATTGCTCTACCGGCCGCATTTGCAAATACCGATGGCTAGCTGACATACAGCGTTGCAGGTGATCATGGATGAGGTTGGACGGGGAACCTCGTCACAGGACGGTGTTGCGCTGGCGATGGCCATCATCCAGTACCTCCACGACCGTGTGCGATGCCGGACGCTTTTTGCAACGCACTACCACGAACTGGCGAATCTACTGGAGATGCCTGGGTCAAGCCCATCCGCAGACAGCACCCGCATTCAGCTCGAGCATGTGCGATTCTACCACACCGGAATCCACTTTGGCCAGGTGGGTCGGAGAATGTGGACCGCTGGGGCGCCCATCGTTCCGCCGCTAACCGGACCTGCCGATCGATGCTTCTCCATGCTTCTCGATGCTTCTCGGTGCTGCTCGGTGCTGCAGAACGGCAAGTTTGCGCTTGTGTACAAGGTCCTCCCGGGTGTGATGACCAAGTCGCATGGCATCGATATTGCCCGGCTCATGGGCCTTCCGGCGTCGGTGGTCGACAACGCAGCCATGTTCTTCTCGCGTCTTGGCTCCTCCGAGCCAGGGCAAAGTCCTCGCTGATCGCAGCCGGGCCGACGAGATCCTCTGCGGCAGTCTTGGCAAGACGATCCGCTCAGAGAAAAGCGACGCTCAGCTGGTGGCGACCAACCAAGGGGCCCGTGCACTGCAACCGGGCCGTGCACGAAACGTGGTTGATTGTGATTTGACAAGCGGCCGAAAGCTGATGCGCAGACGATCGCATCGGCCCGTGGAAGTGACGGCGGGCTGTTTTCAGCGGCCTGGGCGGATCCCGCCTTTGACGCTTGGCAATCTCCCTTCCTTGGCGATGGTTCTTGTGACATGCTCGCAGGTCCTGCCACCTGCCCATCGACCATGCACAACACAGACGGGCTCGTCGGCTGCCCAAGTCCATGTGGCCTCTCTGAAAACTTGGCTCGCGGGTCCCTCCAGCGGATGGTTTGCATCTGCCAACCGCGCCTTGGCTGCTTCAACAAAGCTAGCTGCTTCTCGACTTGATTCGAAACTGCCTGGCGGGCATAGACATGGGCGACACCGCCGCATCGGGAGGGCTGTGCTGGAGATTTGGGCTTTGGTCGTTGGCCTTGATGGGCCGTGTGTGGGGCAAGTCCTGGGCGGCATTCAGTGAGAGGCGATGCGGACGAGACGGATAGCGCATGTCCCCTCGTTGGGCAGACGGATCAGGCAAAGAACAGGTGCCCGCCAGGACGGGGATGTATCCTCGGCAGCCGGATTGTCAGACATTGTCTGATAGACCGCCCTGGTAATGTCGGCCGCTGCGGGGATGCCGACCGCCGGCTGCTCTGCCGCCCTTGCTCGCACAGCCAGTGCCGATACTTTCCTGGACCGTGTCTGTGTCCATCACCTTGAGACCATGCCAAGCACCACGAGCGTCTGCCAAACAAAAAGCGCTTCGATGGCCAGCTGCCCCTTTCGTCATCTTGCTCCCAAGGCAAAGCGTCGCTGTCGCCCTGTCCGGCCTGTTGTCTTCCGGCTCCAACGCAAGCGCTCTTCTTGCATCCCCCCCTCCGGCGTCCCTCCGCACGTTGATGCTGGACGGCAGGTGCAACAGGGCAGACAACGGCAACTCTCCGCGCACTCCTCTTGCATCCACTGTCATTGTCTTCTACCCCACCACCACCACCACCACCGCTAACTCCTTTTGGGCAAAATATTCCTCCGCCCTTTCTTTCTCTCCTCGTCTTTTGGCTTAAATCCCCCCCTCAATCCCTTTCTCGTTCGTCTTGTTCTTTCGTTGCTCGGCTCCCTTTCGTTGTTCCTTCCCTCGCTTCCTTCCCAGTGTAGTCCCCCCCCCCAGATAGCTGTTCTTACCGATGCATCACGTAGCTCTACCTGTTCAGCACCGGGACATGTCTCTAAAGCGCCCTCGAGACTGCTCAGTCGGTCGCCGTCCGTCCATGGCAAACAGCCCGGGGTTGGAGCTCGAGGCGGTCGTCATCGACCGGGACGCCATGCGGGCCATATCATCCAAACTTCGGCATCAGTCGCACACCTCTTATTCCCATACGACACCGATAGAGCTAGAAGCCAGCCATCGGCCGTGCAAACGACGCAAGCCCGCTTCGGCACCGTCGTCGAGCCAGGTTGCTATGCACGGGATACCGCCAGCAAGCCAGCCGCCGACACCGCTGTCGACGCTCTCGACCATCCCATCGTTATCCGCTCGGCCAGTCAGTGTCGTCGATCCGGCAGAGCTGACCATCTACTCGCTTTCGCACCTCTTCGCCGATGCCTGTGGATCGGACCCGTCGGCATACCCTGGCTCGGTGCCATGGCAAGAAAACTTTTGTGTCCGCTCACAGCGGCTGAAGAAGCTGCTTGTCCGGACCCGCTGCACACTTCCCCTTCTGATCATCTCGTTCTTCAACACATCGAAATTCGAGACTGCGCGGCAGTCGCTGACATCCCGCGGCCTCTCGGCGGGGCCATCAAGCTCGCTGAAAGACGTCTTGTCGCTGCACATCGATACAATCTTTGCCGTTTCGCTCATCGTGTCGCAAAAGTACCACCAAGACAACCGCTACTCGAACCGGACCTGGTCCACCTTGCTGAACATTGGCGACGTAGAGATACTCAACCGCTACGAACGGGGCTTCCTGGAGCTGATCGAGTGGAAGGTGCACATGAGCCAAGCCGAGTACACCACATGGTGCAATATCATCGGCCGCTTGCGTGCCGACTACGGCTGTCTGGTCAACAGCAGCCACAGCCCGAGCTTTACAGGGGCGCCTTTGACCCCAAATAGCGAGTGAACCGACGACTCAAGACATGTGAACTCTTTCCCAAACCCGTCCAAGAATTGCACAAGCCCAGATGTATGCCGAGCCTCGCTTTACTCTCCTTCCCCTCCTGGCATATTTGAATTTCGAGCCTTGGCGTGGTTTTAACCATCCCGGCTGCGGTTACAATTTGACAATTTCCCGCTGGACTCGTTGGTGGCGATTTTGATTTGCCACCGTGGCCTCTGAAGTCGCTGGGTCCCCCTTCCCCATCAATCTGCACCAACCGCAATCGCAGGCCATGGGCCAGCTTTCGATGACTCGACTGCCCCGTCGACATGCTTTCTGGACGCTCCCTGCCTCAAATTTTGGATAATATGACTAGGTGTCCCTGGCAATAAATCACACCGTTCTTCTGCCCTCGTCCTCGTCCGTCCTCTGTCTGTCTGTCCGTGGCCGGCTTTGGAATGGCGAGTTGGATCCTGGCGTTTCTGGTTTTCAATCAGGCCGCGCGACTGAGCGTCTGTGTCCCCACGGTGGGGATATGCGCTTTTTTTGCGCTAGTTGGTGCTGCAGAGCGCCCTCGGACATGCATGCAGTTCGGGTGGCGTGTGCGGGTGCCTGTCCAATTGCCTCGCCGCAAAGTTCATCTACAGCCGCACTGGTATCACCGGCTTGTAATTGGCTGGTGGCAAGGCGATGGGCATGCCGGCCGACAGCGCTTGTCCCGGCGCCTCGGTCGCTCGGTGGTATCCAAGATACCCAATTCCCCCTTCCGCCCACGGCTTGGCCCCGTGTGGAGGATGCGCCCACGATGGCATTAAGCCGAGACGGGTGTGGTGGCGAATGAAATCGATGCGATTTGCTCCGCCAAGGGGGAGGGAGGAACCGAGGAGCCGCAGTGCCCATTGCAGTGTATTTGTCAGACGGGCCAAACGACAGCGAGTAAGACTGATTCAAACACACTGGCCGCTTGCTTTGGCTGCTCGCCGCAGCGGCCGCTGGAAAAGCAGCCGAAGCAACAGGGGAGGGGCATGCGATTTCGCCAGAGCGAGGCACAGCCGCTTGTTTGGAGTGTCTGCCAGTCCGCCGACGTTTGTATCCAAGGGGTCAAGCAGCGGTGGCGGGATATTGCGTCTTGTCTGTCGACCGAGAGGCTGGCCAGACAGACAGACAGATAGACAGACGGAATGTACCCGCCGGCCGAGCTTCTCTCTGTTGCGGTTTCCCTCGGGTACGCTGGGGCCATGCCTCTTCTCCGGACCATCCGCCACCCACCAGCGAGCAGAGCCAAGGGGGTGGAGGCAACACCCAAACAGCCAGGGGGGGGGGAGGCAAAACCCTCGCGGCAGCCCTGGCGCGACTGGTCGCAAAAGAAAAAATGTGCCTCATCTCATGACCGGATTTGAAACCCACAGGCTTTGGGGAAAGAAAGAGGCCACGCCAGCGGATCACCGGGTCTCACCGGCTTGGCAAGGCTGTCCACCCGCGATACCGGCTCTCTGAAGGTTCTGGATTGGCCGGGCCGATGCCAGACGGCGCACCCTGGCCCCAGGCCATTCAGGCAAATTGCCCTTGGTTTCAGCTCCGAGCCGGACCAGTCGCACCCATCGGCTCGCACGTTCGCTCGCTGTTGCTGTTGCTGTTGGTTCATACAGCCGCTCTTGGCCGTGATCTGCTGCTCCCCCTGGAGCGCTGTATTGGATGGAGCTGTTGCTCGTCTGTCAGCAGCCGGCCGCCAGGGACACGCCCCCAAGCAAAGCAAAGCAAAGCAAAGCAGAGTCATGCAAGGCCAAGCCACCTCCACCGAGGGCTAAGCGTATCGCTGGACAATGACGGCGTTGAGCAGACCAGCGTCCTTCAGGGTTGCGCTTGCGTCCGTCAGCTGCTTGTTCGGGAAGGTCGTCATCAAGACATATCCGCGGGCAGCCTCGCCGGGCCGGGATCTAATTGAGGAGCCAGAGGAGCGCACATACGACAGCGCCACCAGAGCAGGAATCGTGGGAATGGGTTGCATGTTGCCCGAGGCGGCAGTGCGGATGTGCCACCATAGCCAGGAGCGTGAGAACCGAGTCGCGAATCAGGACAATGGGCACGGAGGCGGTGTTCTTCAGGGACCGACCCGTAATTCGTCGGGCTGTGTCGCAAAGTGACCGGGTTCCTTCGTTCCCACGAGCCTGATAATGCCGGTCGCTCTCGCTGATACCCTCCCTCCTCCGCTGACACATGGGCAACCAAAGCACACCACCGCCACTCGCTGAAACGAGCAATCCTCACCGGTTGATGAAGGCGCGGATATCGCCGACCGTGTGCGTGTGGTTGAACTTGGACACCAAGCTGCAGGACCAAGCAGAGGATGTCAGCCGGCGAGAGCAGCCAGGTCGGTTTCGTCAGTGCATTTGAGGGGGCATACCAAACCAGTCCCAAGGACGGGATCGATGGCCCGCGCTGATAATGCCATCGCCTGCACCTCGAATCGTGGTTCTTACCGTGTTCCATCCGCAAGCCGGAGCTGGATGCTGGTGACGGGCTGAGTGTTGTCCACGACCAGGTCTGGTCCGGCGGCTGCAGCAGTTGCTGACGCCGACCCCGATGGGAAGCCGCCAGGGAGGAAGCCCTCGCCCGACGCTGACGAACTCACGCCTCCAAGTCTCTGGCCGGCGCCACTGAATGCTTGGGTTGGCTTCTTGGGAGGAGGCGCATAGTTCTCGGAGCGGCGCTCGGCCACACGGAGCTCGACGGGCTGTCCGTAAGCAACGTTGAGGAATGACGTTGGGGCACGACTGAGCATTCAGAGACAACGAGACAAGGTCAGCGAGCTGCCTGAAAGCGCCGCGGCAACCTGGCTCACAGGGCCACAGGGCATGCGAATTCCAGCTCGGGTGAGAGGACCGATCGCCACTCACCCGCTTTGAATCGCCCGCAGGAACTCTTGGTTCTCGGGATCATCGTAGGATTTGAGCTCTCCATCGTCAATGCTGAAGCCATCCTTCCAGAAGGTGATTTTGCGCTCAACCTGAGGGAAGAAGGGGGAGGGAGTGCAGGCGCTCGGATCAGCTTCAAACGGTGACCGAGAGAGTGCGGCACGCAAGCAAAACCCAACCAAAGGCAGCGATGCCTCGCACCAGCTAAATCGAGTGTCGTTGGCGATGGCATCAAGTATCGGACAGTTTGCCTCGCAGCATCCACAGACACGACGACAGCAACTTCATACCCACTGTACCCACCGGCTTCATGCTGATTGCGGGGTTCTGGGGCGGGGTGCCGGCTCGGCGAGGGAGGCCGGAAGGACCCGCGGTAGGCGCCGGCTCTGCTTCGGTTCCGAGCCGGTGGCCTGGGAGCGCAGATATCAAGTGCGTAGGTTGGACATGGCAGATGGAATTTGGGCACCAGCGCGTCAGAAGTGCTCGTCGTGGAATCGCTCAACACCGCCAGTCTTCAATGGGGGCCCGCGGACCGACACCCACCTGCTCCGCCAAAGAAGCTCCTCTGCTCGGGGGGAGTTGGCTCGCGCTCGGCAATGGCCTCGGAGCCTCTGCGGCATTCCATGCAATGTGTGTGGAGGAGCGAAGGATTGGAAAGGTAAGTTCTCGATCGGCACTTGTGGGACAGACGGTGGCTGTCGGGAGCACACTTCCGCAAAGACATCCCATGCATTTCCAAAGAGCGTTCTGCGTGAGACTGTTTCGTACTCTTGGGCCTTTTTTAGGATGTTTTCGACCAAATCGGCGCCTTCCCTATTGGCTTTTTTCGAGGGAGCCTGCATCATGACGCCACTGCGAGCCATGGACGTCGAAGCATCGAGACAAAGCACAAGTGTCAGCAAACGTCACAGCCATCGCTGCTCGGCGACAGCCTGTCCGTCTCGATTCTCTCGTGCTTTGATTATTCACAAAGGTTCTTGCTGTGGAAGAAGGATGGGAGTTGATGTGCTTGGGATACCCACGATTTTTCACCCCCGGCAAAGTAGTTTTGGAGCTCGTCACGATCGCCGTCGTCCTCGCTGCTGTCCTGGTTGAGATCAGAGAAGGTTCTCAACTTGGAACTTGGACCCGATCGAGACTTTTTCTGGCTATTGAGATAGGGAATGGGAGAGGAGGTGCGGCGATGTGGGGTTATGAGCGACTATTTCACCAACCGCTGGTCGATGGCTCGATCGGCATTGTGCTCTCCATCATGCACGGCATGGTGGATGTTTACCTGGCCGAAAATTCCTGTCCAGAGGATCGGGCAGAGGCAGAGGCAGAGGCAGCCGGCTGGGGAATCGGGGCCGACGAAGACGACGAGGCGGTCGCAGCAGCGTGCTGATTGTTGTCCTGGTTCTCGAGGTATGCCAGCATGGCGGCCTACGATGCAGGACAGTCAGAGCATGTCAGCCACAGAGTCCTCGCGATTGATCATGAGCAGATTCCAGGCGTGCACAATGCAGGGCGGCGAGCAGCATTCGGACAGTGTCCCTCGGTTGTCGGGGTGGATGTCTGGCCGTGTTCAAAGCATGTCTGTCCTATGGGGTCTGATCGGTCAGCGTACATTCAGATCATCGCGGTTGGCATCGAGGTAGAACTCGGCTGGGAAAGATTTCCGTTGGTAGAGGCGGCCAAGAGTCGACCAAGAGGCGGCCAAGAGTCGACCAAGAGGCGGCCAAGAAGCCGACGGCGACGGGCAACGGAAGCGAATAGCAGCAGCGTGGTTGGGACAATGTTGGTGCCCAGACGATGGGGTAAAGCGCATCGAGTGATCACGGATAGGCAGTGGTCAGTATCGATCGACACACGAGTCGTCTGAGCTGCCTCTGGTGTCGAGCCATCCGCGGAGCCATCCGCCGGTCCGATCCGCTGGTCCGATCCAGGCCACCCCATCCCAGCGGATGGCATGATAGCCAGATGCGCGGAGCAAAAAGAGCCGATGTGAATGGCCGTCGTCCCTTTGGCAGCGAACGCAGCGTTCTATTTACCAACTTCGGGTGTGCAGCCGTTGATAGACACAAACTGGGCAATGGCTTGGTTGCGGTCCATGGTCGGCGAAGCAGAGCGAATGCAGATCCTGGCCGTGGCGACGTGGAGCTGATGGGAGCAGAGCCAAGAGCAGCCCAGCAAACCAGCAAACAGCAAGGGTCAGGGCCGACTCGAACCGGCGGCTCCAGCCAGATCTCAGTCATCCCGGCATTGCCTGTTTTGGCGGGTCAGTGTTGCTGGGCCTGTCGCTCGCTCTTGCTTCCGTCTGCCGCGACAGACCTCCTCCCGATCCCGAGCCCCTGGGCGACTGCCGAGTGCCAACTGCCGACAATGTAAGTGCCGCGCGGCTGGGTGTTTCAGGCCGCAGATGTGTGATGCATGAACGGCGTGCTGTTGTCCGTCGCAGGCAGCACCAACGCAGCTCGGTGCGTGCACAAGGACCTGCACCCACATAGATTTGGCTTGAGCTTGAGCTTGAGCTTGAGCCTGGGTCCTATCCGAGCGAATGGCTTAGGGTCGCTTGCCTGTCCGCTAATCGGTTGCACACAACGATCGCTGGTGGAAACGAATGCGTCGACTGCTCGAACCGGCGGCATCAAAATCATCTGAATTGCGGGACCCTTGGCCACGGCGCTCTTGACGCCCATGCGACAGGGGCAACAACCAATCGACTTTTGGAGGATCAAGCCGGGGATACCATGTGCTGAAGGTACTGAGCTCCGTCCCGTCCCTATCTGGAATATAGTGTCGATGGTATCGGCCATGGGCGATCCATGTCAGCCAGTGACGGCGGATCAACCAACCGATGATGGCCAGTACTTTCACCCGCACAACCGCCGATACCCGGCTCTTCGCCGCATCCCGGAGCGACCGGCTGAACCATCCTCTCGCCATGCAGGTCGTCGAAGGCAGCCCCGCCGACATTGCCGGGCTGGAGCCCTACTTTGACTTTATTATAGGTGTCAACGGAAAGTACGTTCATCCGTCGAGCGATCCCCAGCGCAGAGTGGAACCACACAAGCTGGGCCGCTGCATGTGCGAGCCAATGTGCCCGGACGATGTGCCTAACTGTTCTGTGATCCTGTGTTCTCCTCGCTTCCCTGTGTGCCTTCTTCGGTATCCTCCGTACTGGACTTCTGCTTTGCTTCCATGCTCGGTATGCACCGCCTGTCTCTTGGTGCCTATTGGCAATTGCCAGGCGACTGGTAAGCTCAACCGGGAGCCTATGTCGTCGATGATATGCACAGTCTCGTTCAGGAGCTTGGATCGCGCAACGTCCCGGCCAGGATGCTCCCGTTTAGAGTTCGGGTACTTTGTCCGAGAGGGCGGTTCGCGAACCGCTCGAATTCCAAATAACGATACGGATGCGATGCAAACTCCCTGCTTCGATTCATAGGACACAGAAGGACCAACGCTGTTGAGCCAGGTTTCGCAGAGCCTGGGCAGGGCCGTCTCCCTGGATGTGTACAGCAGCAAGCTGCATTCGATCCGAGGTTTGTGTTGGGCACAGCATTTGGGGCCCTTGGGCAAGCGCAGAATGGGGGGGAGCACGCCACTTGACTGAAGCTATGCAGCGGCCGTGTCGGAATGACGGCTTCTGGCGAGCGGTTGTTATGGGACATGAGTTTCTGTGCGCAACCAACATTCGCTCACCCCCGATGCTCGTTTGTGGCGGCTGTTCACAGAGGTCAAGATTGTGCCCTCCAACACGTGGTCGTATCCGGAGGATGGCCTGGTGGGCTGCCACCTGAGGTTTTGTGATTTCGAAGGCATCGCGGATCATGTGTGGCACGTTTTGGTAAGGTCTCGATGCGGCACCATGCTCAGAGCAGCTGTCTCGCATAATATCTAGCCTGTTGCCCACGCGACTTGAGTTCGCTGGATCGCCACGACGGGCTGTATGGGAGGATCAGAGTGTGCAGCAGCATGCAATGGTGTGCAGTGGTATCGATTGTGCGTGGCGGTCGCAGATGCGCTGATTGGACTAAATTGTCCACAGCAGCAGCACCTCCTGATAGTTGTCCCTTCGTATTTCCCAAAACGCAACCACATTCCAGGACATGTAAGTTGGATTTCAGTGAACATCGATGCGACTAAGGCTTCTCTCGTTGACGAAGCCGCCCAGGGAGCAACGTTTGAGATTGTCGCAGCGCCTGTACGGCGCTCGAGCACTGAGGCACTCATGAAGCTGTTCCTGGTATCGCACCAGAAGAGCTGCATAGAATGAACCGGCGATTCTGATCTCCACACGACTGGTTTGCTGGCAGCCACCCTGACTCGCCTGCTGAGGTCGCCGGACTCAAGGCCCAGACGGACTATATCATTGGTACACCGCACTTTACCCTGCGCGAGCCGGATGACTTGTATCTGATGATCCAGAAGAATCTCGGCATCCCCTTGCGCCTGTACGTTTACAACTCGGAGCTCGATTCGATCCGGGAGGTTATTCTTGCGCCGACTCAAGGTGAGCACGCGATTGAGAGGATACGGTGCCGATGCTGTGTTTTGAGTCCGGTGGGCCACAGGTTCGTGCCGACGAAGCGCGACCGGAAGGCGATGCTGACTCTGCGATCGCTGCCCCACATGTGATTTCCAAAAGGACCCAACGGGGCGGGCAGGTAAGCACGTGTGTGCGAGCATGACTGCTGATTTCATATCAAGACGGCGGTGTCGACGTCAATGCCGATTAAGGACGAGCAACAGGCGTCGCGCTTTCGGCACCGCCGTGGCATCCAGGAGTAAATCCTTGCGCTTGTGGCTCCATGGATAGAGACTGACTTTGAACTTGAATGGCATCTGGGGGGTGGGCGCAAGTAGCCTTGGATGCGACATTGGATATGGATTCCTGCATCGGATCCAGCTCCACGGCCAAACGGGCAAGAAGGATAGCTTGGAGCATATGCTTGGGGACTATGTGCGCGAGCACCACCAACACTCTGCTCAACCGACGGGCGCTGATCACGACCACGGCCATGATCACCACGACCACGATCATCACGACCACGATCATCACCATGACCATGACCATGACCACGACCATGACCATGAACACCATGATCACGATCACGATCACCACCACGATCACGATCACCACCACGGCCATGACCACGACCACGACCATGATCACAATCACGGCCATGATCATGGCCATCCTCACGATCACGTCGACGGACACCACGAATCCCATCCAATGTATCTCGAAAACGAGGCTGCGTTGCTGGCCTACGAATCCCACGCCGCAAACTCCAGCGGGCTCTTGCGGGCCATCGACTACCAGTCTCAGCCGTCACCGGCTCTCTCGGCGGCCCAGCCGCTGCCGCACATTGAAGCTGGCGTTCCGGTTTCCACCCAGGAATCGACCAAGCCGCTGCTGGACCAGTCGCCATCGGCCGATCTGCATACCGATTTGGCATCCGCCCCGCCAATGACCCGCGGGTACGGTAGCGGATCTGGTCTGCCCAGACACCCGCAAGCATACCATTCGGCAAGCATTGCGACGGCGTCATCGCTGCCACCGGCCATCGCCGGTCCAGCGGCGCACCCGGGACGGTCGCCCCAACTTTCGGCGGTGGCGGCGGCGGTGGGCAACTCTACTCACTTTTTCGACGAGCTCTCGGGGCTTGCGACGGGTGCTCCCGCTGCCAGCAACGGCACAGCGAGAGTCCCTGGAGCGGCATACCATCCTCATCCTCACCCTTCGCCTCCGACAGCGGCGCTGTCCCCGTCGATGGGTGTGGGAGGCCTGGTCATGTCACGGACCCTCTCCAACACCTCAAGTGCCTCCAGGAAAGTGCACGATCCTCAAGACTTGGCGCCGGCCTCGGAGCTGTTCAAGTGAGGCCATGCAAGATCGATGGCCTCTGCCGCGGAACCGGTTATCGATCAGGGGCCTCGCCACCCAGATAAGCGTAACTCTCGGCCAGGAAGGCGGATGGTGGTGGTCGAATGCAGCAGCTACAAAATGAAAGAGAGCCACCATGCATTATTTGCCTCCGCTGTTTGCTCTTTTCTGTGCACACGCCATTGCGCCATGTCGATACACGGGTGCGTGTGTTCCCAGGGGGCTGATTGCGACCAAGAGGGCCTTGAGACATCCTGCGAGTCGGCCATCACACCGAACGACGCTGCCTCTTTGGGAAGGGAGGGGGACAGAGACACCCTGGACAGACACCCTGGACAGACACCCTGGACAGACACAGCCCGCACAAAATTGTGGTGGCAACGCAGGCCCGGGCCAGAACGGCGCTCCACTCGAGACTGGTCACGCGCGAACCAGGTGGGCGGGTGTGGACAGGGACCGCCAAGGAGGGGAGGCGATGACGCTCACAGGCGAACCACTTGAGGCCGAGCGGATGCAGGACGCGAGCCAGAGACAACAGGCAGGCCGGAGGCGCAGACGCCTGCAGGGGAGGTGAAGGAGAAGGGATCCGTGCGAAGGCGGGGTGCGGTGCTGACCACGCCGGCTGCGTGGACTGGGCGCTCCGCCAGATGCGCCAGCCACGGCACCGGCTCCGTCTCGATGCGCCAAGCACCCGCTTCTCTCTGGAGGAAGACTGGAGGCTCGCGATTCAGGCGCCCGCATGCCGGTTCCAGATGCCGGTGTACTCTGGTTCTCATCGACCACCAACCCGCACAGCACCGCGTCCTTCGCTGGGAATCGCCTCCGGGAAAATGCCTCTGGCGAGCCCCAAGCAGATCTACCGGCAAGAGGGCCCGTGCCAAGGGCTTTTCTTGGAACAGGCCCGTAACGCGCCCGGCGACCGCCACCGCTGTGGCGCGGACGCACAGCCGTCAAGCATTGGCCGCCTCCGGATTACGTCAGCAGGAGGAGCGTTTTTTTCTTTGGGCGGCGCGGCTTGTTGGCTGCGGCAAGGGCGTGGGTCTCGGCGCGTTGTGCAGTGCCGTTGCTGTTGTTGTTGTTGTTGTTCTTGTTGGTGCTGGGGAGGACAGCACAACAGCACAACAGCACAACAGCACAACAGCACAACAGCACAACAGCACAACAGCACAACAGCACAACACCGGCTGCGTGTGTCGATTGGCACTGCCGGCTGCCTGCTGGTGCTGCTGCTCCTTGCTCTGTTGGCCGGCATCACGCCGCTTGGTTGGGATGCGCTTGTTGGCAACCCTGTCTCGGCAGCAGTGTCTGCGCTGTCTCTGTGTGCTCCGGAACACAGTTCCCACCCGCATCCGCCCGTCTCGCCCGCACCTCGCCTGCACCTCGCTCCCGCGGCGCAGCCACTCTGCAGCTGGCGCGCCGCACTCTTGCTGTGGCCGCGGGTCCTCGCTGCGCTCTCGCACTGCTCTCGCTGGGGCTATTTCTGGCCCGGTCTGTTATTTGTCACCTCGCCCGAGCCTCTGAGTTCTCTTGAGTTCTCCCACAGCCCTGCTACTTAAGCCTGTCTCGGTCCCCGCTCAGCCTTTCCCTTTTCGCATCGGTCCATCGACCTTCTGGCCTCCGTGTGCACAACTCGACTTTACCCCCATCTGACCGTGCCCATCGCCTTCTCTCTCTCCCTCCCTCGCCGTCTACTCGACCCTATCAGGAGGATCTCCGTCTCGTCCATAGCTCGTCGGATCCTCCAACTCCCGCCCAGTCTCCTGTCCAATCCGCGGCGCTATTGCCGGCATCGCTCCAAGCCCAAAGGATCTCCCAGTCGCAAAGTGCTCACCCGCATCCACCGCACCTCCAGGCATCTCCAGCCACTCCCAGGCACCCCCCATCTCCCGCAACAATGCCCCACACCAGCCAGTCTGGAAACGACTCTCTGCAGCCGCTGCCCCATCGAACCCCGTCGATGCTTCTGCGGCACGCTCGATCTCACTCGCACGATTTCATCTCGGTGATGAAGGCCCAGCCCCAGTCGCTGCAGAGCCAAAGCCAGCCCCAAAGCCAGACCCAACAGCCTCAGCAACAGCAGCCGCAACTGCGATCCATCTATGACAACTATACCTTCCCTTCGCAGGCTTCGCAGACACCGCAGCAGCCGCAGGCGTCGTCTCCCCCATCACTATACCAGCAGCAAAACCACTCCACCCCAACCCTGCCCTCGTCCTCCTCCGTCAGCGTCGGCCGACAGTCTCCCGCACGAGGCCACCACAGAGCCCAGTCGGTCTCGTCCTCGTCGCCTCCTCCTGCTGCTCCCGTGACCATGACCAACACCATCCATGTGGCCTACCGCCCAGGCATCACCGACCGTGGCGATCTCTTTGTCCATTTCCGAACCTATCCCGAGTTCAAGCTGATGGCCTTCTACGACCACTGTAAGTCTCTCTGTCGCCTGTTTGTGTCGACTGCTGCAGGTCGATCTGTCTCCACGAGCCCGCCCTCGGCTGCTGCTGCATTCGCATCGTCTCCCTTGTCCCCCCCGTCGTGGCTGTCTTGCCGTGGCTGTCTTGCCCTCCACGTCATTGGCTGCGCCGGCACAGGCTTTGCATGTGCTTGACCCCACCGGTCCATCTACCGCCTCCCTCGTCTGCTACCGACTCGGCCTTTAATCACCCCATCGCTGTCCTATTACTTGCCCCTTCTCCAATCGCCTCTCCCATGTCGGCACGCGCCACCATCACCACTGCTCTGCCTCGCCAGACTGCTTTGTGCGCTTCGAGTCTCCCGAAGGCGCCGCCAGCGCCCTCTCGAGACCCTACCCCAACGGCATCGTCAACTTTGACATGGCCAAGCAGAACTACGAAGTGCCCTATCCACAGCCCGACGACGATCCCATCACCTGCTGCACCCTGCACATTACCCATCTGCCGACCAACTACTCCAAAGAGGAGATGACCAAGATCTTTAAGGTGTTCAGCGGGTATGCACGGCGTCTCGCTTTCTGCGTCGTTTGCTGGCTGTCTTGCATTGTCTGTTGCATTGCTTGTTGCATTGCCTGTTACTTCGTTTGTTGCATTGCTTGTTACTTCGTTTGTTGCATTGCTTGTTACTTCGTTTGTTGCATTGCTTGTTGTTCTCTATCCATCTGCCTGTCGTCACAGTCTGACTCTTCTGTCACCGTTCATACAGATTCCTCAGCGTCCACTTTTATGGCAAGTACGGCTACGCCTACTTTGACGAAGACAGCAACGCTGCCGCCGCGCGCAACATCCTGCGTGCCCAGACCAACCTTGTCGTGAGCTTCGCCAAGAATGCCGTCAAGCCCGCCGTCGACGCCGCAGACCACTCGGACGACCTTCTCGCCAAAACAGCCGTCTCTACCATCGCACCCTTCTCTGTCGCTCCTCCCTCTGTCACTAACCACCAAGCCCCCATCCAGTCCTACCAGCAGTCGTTCTTGTCGGCGCCTTTCCAGCGCAGCGTGCACCTGGGCCATCATCGCCGCGCCTCAGCCGCCGATGTCGAGCACCAGTCGTTCATGAACCCGCCTTTCCGAAAGGAGTCGCCTCTGCCCAGTGGCGAGCCTCAGAAGGTCATGCAGCGATGGGGCCACCAGCGCAAGGTGTCCTCGATCGAGCTTGGCCAGCACAACAACCCGCCTGTGCCCACCATGCCCTGGGGCCGATCTGCCTCGTACATGAACTCCCGCCTCAGCAACGAGGACCGGCTCTGGCAGCCCATGTCTTCGGCGGCGCACCCGAGCGTCGCCTTTGATCCGGACGAAGGCGCCGATATTCTGCAGGAGGTCTCCAAGGTGCACGACCGCCGTAACAACAGCATGATGGACCCCCTCCTGGGCGGTCGCATCCCCGCTCCCGCTGCGGCCAACCGATATCCCTATGTCGACGGCGACGTGTCCTCGCTCGTCGATAGCCTCTCCCCCCTGACGCTTTCTGAGTCCAACACCCCGCGAACCTCGCCTCACCTGCGCCACATGCAGCAGCCGCAGCCCTCCCAGCGGCCCTTTGCCGTGCCCGGCCCCATCGTCTCTCTGTCGCCTCCCCACTCTGACTCTCGATCTGCGCTCTCGTGGACTGCCTCGTCGAGCGGTCTGCAGGCTCCCGAGCCGCTGCCCCGCGAGCTCGCCTTTCAGCAGGAGCTCTCGCGCGTCTTCCAGGCGAACCAGTCGTCCATGTTCAGCCACGACATTGGCTTTGCTCCTGATGCTCCGATCATCATGGGCGCTGCCGCCGTCAGCGGATCTCCCGGATACTCGAGCCGACCGTCCAACCCGGCCTCGATGGGCCTCGGCGGCCTGACCTTCCGCCCAGACGACTTCGACTATGTGCCGCCGGTCAACCAGGACCCGATCATCTCGAGCGGACCCAAGTGGTCCTTTGACCTGCCCCGAGATCACATCCCCGCCACCAGCTCGGACTGGACGCCGCTGAGCTCCCGTGCCCAGCTGGACTTTGGTCTGAATTGAACCCAGCCAACCGAATGGCGTTGACTGAATCCGGCGGCTGGCTCGGGCGATGCAACCGGCTGCCAGAGTGGTCTGGGACTCGCCTCCCCCTCCCTCTCTTGCTCCTCCATCTTGTGCTCAGTGTGTGTGCGCGAATCTTGCGCCTTTCGCCTATTTAATCATTATCCTGTTGTACTCTTCCCGTGGCAAGCCTCCTCGGCTGCCCTGCACTCTGTTTGCCCGTCTGGCATAATTTGCCTGCTTCTCACTCGCGTATTCCTCCCTGTTTTCCGGCTCCTCTTTCCTCTCTTCCTCTCTCCCTCTCTTACTTCCTCTGCTCTCGTGTTTCTCATGTGCTCTCATGCGCTTGCTCCTGCCTCTCCTTCTCCCAAATCCAAAAAAAAGAAAAGAACGGAATATCCACCTTCTCAGCCCAATCCAGAACCTCACTGCAGCTGCACTGGCCCCTCCACTTTACCTCACTCTGCTGTTACAGCTCTTCGGGAGAAAGAGAGGAAGAATCTCAACGCCGCCCCGAGATTCCTGGAATCGCTGCCGCGCAATACGAAGCTCATCCATCGATCTCAGCGGCCGTTGTTCGATTCATCATCCCACCACCAGCATTACTGTTTTGGGCAGCATGATCTTGAATATACGAGGGCGATCCACATGAGACGATCTGCTTGGACACTGTGACGGTGCTATCTTGTGGGGGGGGGTGGATGGCCGCTTCGTGAGCCGCCTCCGTATCGTCCATGAGTCGTTTTCATGTCATCCATGAGTCGTCTCCACATTGTGCATGCGCCGTCATTCCCTGCCCTGGCTTGGCTGCGCCTTTGCTGTCCCGCATCCGACACCAGACATTGCCGCCCTGGATGTGTGCTGCTGTCCCATGCCGCCGCATTGCTCTGATATATAGCCGATGACCATTTGCTGCCATCTTCCCGCCCCCCACAGCAGACCAAACGTCATGAACATGGCGTCCGTATCCATCGTCACCCCCAGCCCTGGCGGTCGCATCTACCAGAACTACGATGTCGATCTCGAGGGCGCCATGAGGCAGCTCTCCGACATTGGCATCGCCGTCATCCCCAACGTCCTCAGTCCCGAAGAATGCGAATCGCTGCGGGCCCAGACCTGGAGGGGACTCAAGCACATCACTCGCAACGAGTTCGACCATGAAAATGCCAGCACTTGGTCTCAGTACCGCAGCATTCTCAAGCCCTTCAAAGACATGCTGCTGCATCGAGGCGATATCGGCCACCTGCAGTCGCTGTGGGACGTCCGCCAGCACCCCAACGTCGTCCAGGCCTTCTCCCGCCTGTGGCCCACGCCCCCGGCCGATCTCATCTGCTCGTTCGATGGGCTGTCGGTGCACCTGCCGCTCCCGACCGACATGCAGGAGGATGCCAAAGGCGAGGAAGCCACCCGAGTCCCAGGCAAAGGACTCCATGTCGACCAAGGCCGCACCAAGCCAGGCTTTCAGTGTATCCAGGGTCTGGTCACCCTGTATGATGTGCACCATGGCGACTCGTCGCTGCATCTCATCGAGAGCTCGCATCTCCACTACGACGACTACTTCAAGCAATACCCATTCCGGAACGACAACGACTTTCTCTTTATCGATCACCCCGAGTTCCACCTGAACCGCGGCTGCCGCGAGACTTTTATCCAGGCCGCTGCCGGCTCGCTGGTCCTGTGGGATTCCAGGCTCGTCCATGAGGGCGGCTCGGTGCTGCCCCAGAGCCTGCGAGCGATGCCCAGCAACCCTCGCATGGTCTTCTATGTCTGCATGGTGCCGCGCGAGCGGGCCTCGCAAACGGATCTCCAGAAGCGCATCGAGGCTTTCAAGAATCTGCAGACAACCTCGCACTATCCGGTACCTGTTCGCAGCTTTGGTCCTCCACGCAGCCACAGGAGCTTGAATCCGGTGCGGCGGCCGCTCTTGACACCGCAGGGCAGACGGCTCATTGGTTTCGACGAGTGAGTTGGGGTAGGCGTGGAGCTTGGGCGGCGAGGCTCTCGGGACCGCCGATTTTCGGGAATACGGAACCGACTGGAATATATTGCATGTGGATCGAAAGTAGTCCTGATCTGCAAATCTACACCCGTCCATCGCTCATGGAAGGGGGGGGAGATGGGCAGCTAATTCCGAACACTGTCAGCACTCGACAACTGCCAGTCCGGTTTCGCCGCTGATTCGATCGATTGTCGGGCTCTGAAAGTACTCGACTGGCTCGACCGACCACCAGAGCGCAAATGTTTGCCAGCCTCGCTGTTGTCGGGGGGGGGGAGGAGTGCGGCCCCTCTGTCTGCAGAGTTTGAGCCGACTCGACTCGGTGCTGGGCTTGCCCTCTCCACGATGTCTGGTCTGCTTCCGCGAGATCCTGGCACCCGCAAACATTTGCTCCAGCGATCTACAACAGATGTGCTCAGCCCCTCTCCCGCCTGCTAGTGTGCGAACGAGGCTCGACCGACCCCCATTGCTCTTCACTTGCCCGATCCCCGCCCGGCCTGAGCGGCGGTGGCATGCTTCAAAGTGTGCATCGTTGCCACCTCCAAACCCAGGCACAAGCCCCTCCCGCCTGGCTTGTTCATCTCAGACGCTTGGACCACTATCCCAGCACCGACATCCGTGATATCATACCTCTTTGCACAAGCATCCTATTCGCCTGCCGTCTTCCTTCCGCCTCCCTTCCTCCACACACACATCGGCTGCCACTTGCCTGCTCCGCTGCGATGGCGCCCTCGACATCTGCACCGACCACAGCCGCCAGCACTCCAAGCCCATCCAAGTCAAGCAATTCCCACGACGACCACCTGCACTTGAACTACCGCCGGTCGCATGCACCCTTCAACCACACCAGCCGCAAGCAGCTCTCGCCCAAGCGATCGGTGCCGTCGTCGATGCTGTCCGACAAGGAACGCAACAAGATTGTCCGGCTCGATGTGTACGAAAAGTTCCTCAACAACCCGGCCATCCTGCTCTACAACCTCGACTACCGTAAGCGCGCGCTCGAGGCCGTCCAGCGGGAACAGGACCAGCTCAAGGATGCCGACATGATCTTGAAGGAGACCGAAAAGACTCGCGGCGGCGGTCGTCGACAGCGAGGACGCCCGGGCAACGCACGAGGTTTGTCGCTGGGAGAAGGATGGGTGGATGAGGAAGAGAGAAAATGACAGAGAGCAAAGCGTTGTCCATGTCGCTAGCCGCTGGACAGCCCTCTGATGCTGCTGTCAGTACCGGGTTGCCAAGTACTTGTGTTGACTCAAGATGCCTGCAGGTCGATTCGCCCTCCCCTCTTGCGCAGTGATACTCGACGATATCGCATCGCTGAATTGACCACTCTGCTAACATTCACCGCTCACTCCCAATGGCCGCCGATGGTTCTCACGCCGTCTTCCAGCCCGGGCTCCCTTCGAAATCACCGAGCTGACCGAGGGATTCGCCGAGCTGTCTTCCGACGAAGTAGCCTTCTGCACCAGCATCTCGCTCAACCCCCGAACGTACATCAAGGGCAAGAAGGCCCTCATTCTGGAATACGAAACCCGCGGCCCATTCAAGAAGAAGGACGCTCATCGGGTGTGTCGCATCGATGCCAACAAGAGTGGCAAGCTCTACGACTGGATTATCAAGCAGGGTTGGATGTGACCAGAGCACAGCGGCGTTGGCTCTTGCGAATGTGGTGCGAGCCTGTATTGGCAGCCGTGCGGACACAGAGTGGTCAAAGACCGACTCGGGCAGGACAGTCATTACGCCGTGGATAGAGGGATTTGGAACCCGCCGCTGTTGCTGGAAGGAGCGAGAAACAGATAGACACATGAACAGTCCTCAAGACAGCCGTCGGGGAAGTGTGGAATAAAGAGCGGAATAATAAACGAGCTAGCTGCAACCGAGCCAAGCGGCAGACAGGGTGGATCGGAGAAAAGAAAGGAAGCCGGGGAAAAAGGAAACGAGAAGACAAACTGGAGGTAGCAACGGGCAAAGCGGACGAGAAACGGCCTGTGACGGCCTGTGATGGTCTGTGATGGTCTGTGATGGCCTGTTTCGACACACGTCCATTATGCCGCTCTTGCGCATGAAGTATATACAGGCGGAGGGGCGGAGGGGCGGCGGTGCCAGTAGAGCGTGCGAACTCAAGCATGGTCGTCCAAGAACAGGCCAAGAGATATCTGCGACTGCCACAGAGTCAGATGCGTCCGCTGTCGAGGAGAGCAGGGTGTCCAAAGCAATCTGCAGTTGTAGGGTCCTTGGGGCGAGTGAGAACACCGCTGCCGTTTCGCACCTCTATCGAAGCGCCACCTTGGATTTGGGCTCCAGAACGAGAGTGGGCTTGCACAGGTCCTCCTTTTCAACATTTGCGCCATAGGCGGTGGAGTAGTGGTGAGACGACTGGCTGTCATCGTCGTTCTCGCCGGCGCCCTCTGGCAGCGTCGGTGTCGATGGATGCGACGTCGCTCCTAGATTGCCGGATGGCGAGGGCGACGGTGTCAGCCGCAGAAAGGCGGTGTATCGATAGATTCCGGCCAGGATGGCGTTGTTGGAGCCGTGCGGTGAGTTGGCTGCCGACGCAACCGCTGCCCTGACTCCCGCGGGCTCGACGAGCTCGGTTGTGTGGGGGAAAGCCGACTTCCATTCGGGATCCAGAAACAAAGGCGAGCAGTCTCTTGTCTGCTCCGCCGGTGCCAGGTAAACCTGGGAAACAACCCACCATGGAGTTCAGAGGAATTGGACGGTTAGCAAAGGTAACCACAGCTCCATGGACAGCGATTGAGGGTACGGGATAGCGATGGGACCATTACCTCGCGATCCACGAGCGTGGCCGAGGTGATGACTATGTACAAGAACTCGACGAGTCTCCAGGCGATTCGGCCAATCGTGGAGCCAACAATGTCGCTGTCCTGAATGACACCAAGGTCGATCATCTTGAGCGCCAGTCCCGCCAGCACACTCAAGCACGGCAGCCATATCAAGATCGTGAGCTGTGCGTCCATACGATAGAGTCCATACGGTGGCAGTCCATACGATGGCAGTCCACACAATCGCAGAATGTCCGCATAGCGTCAGTGGGTGCATCCCAAGTCGTGCGCCAGTCCACAGGATTCCACGACATCGAGTGAAGGTTCAATGCACAGCGTTGACAAGACCGGCCGCAAGTCGGGAATCAAACAACGAAGACTCGGTGAGCATGGACACAGGACCACCACAGCTCCGGCCAAGGGTACCAAGAAAGGCGCAGGGACAAATCGGACGATCGAGAGGGGGGGGGATGCCAAAGTTCATTCATCAGCACAACATTGATCTACATGCCTTGCATATGTCGTGCTCAAGATTCGCTTTGCCGTAGGGATGCGGGTTGCCGGCGGCCAGGGCCTTGCGAAGTGCTCTCCGGACCTTGAGGCCATAGTTCATGTAGAGAGGGAGGAGAAAGACCTGGTCCGAATACAGCGAGGGTAAGAGCCAGAGACACATCGGCACATGTTGCCAAATCCGACGCATGCTGGCAGGCGAGACCGCTTCCGTACGCACCGAGAGCCCGAGGCTGTAGTATATGAACTTGACGTCGACAACGGGTATGTCGCTCGCAAGACTGTACTGCCCCAGCACACATGCCGCAGCGAAATATGCCAGGATGACGGCGATAAGGCCGATTCGTCGCCAGAAGACGGTCCGCTGGCGGCCGACGGCTGGCGAGGTCTGGAAATAGAGCAACCAGTCCATCCTGGCAGAGGGACACCAGTCAGGACCGGTGTTTGATATCGGCGCCAGAGCGTAGACTTTTCGCCGGGACGACGTGCTCGAGGGCCACCAAGTGCCCGACCGAACCTACCACACGACGATGAGAAGACTGATTTGAGAAAAGAAGAGCGGATACAGAGAGTAAAAGACGTTGGTTGCGACAATGTCGGGGATGGTCGTGGGCCTCAGCGGGACGACAGCTCGCACTGGGGTTGTCCGATAAAAGTTGGTTGCGTTGCGAGCCAGACATGTGCAGAGCAAAAGTGAGAATGAGAATGAGATGGCGGCGACGACAACGGCGATGCCGACGATGTTGGAGCCCAGCCAGAGCACAGCAGGTCAGCAACGCTCCTCAAGCAGGAGCGACATCTGGGGAGCCTCCACATTCTCGCTCGCATCCATACCAACTGCAGCAAAAAGGATCAGCAGCAGCGAGCCGGCCTTGGCTGGGCGACAGGCAGACCGGATGGCCTCGCCAACCAGGTAAGACAGAACAAGCAGGGCTGCGAGGGTAAAGATGACCGTCCAGACGGTGGCATACACAAGGTCGACGATGTCGGCTGCATTGGACAAAGTCGGATCCATTCTGGCGGCGCCTGGTGGGCAATGAGGAGGGTCGAGAGACAGATGAGCAGAGACCCGCAGACGATGGAGGCACAGAGCGGCGCAGATGTACGGGGAAGTGCTGACCTCTTCCTTCGCTGGTGACGGGATGGAGGGCCAGCGAGGGAGATGCAGGCGGACGCTGGCGTGGTGTGGGCCAGGAAGGAGATGCGGGTCCAAGCAAATGAAGGCAACGGGCTGTGGCGAAATGCAGCACACCCAAACAGGACACCCTGTTCTGGTTGGCAGCGCAAAGAACATTTGGATCCTGTCCCAGTAACGCTGCCGTCGGCTGGTCGTCGACTATCCAACTGTCCAACTGTCCAACTGTCCAACTATCCAACTATCCAACTGTCCAACAATTCAACTGTTCAACTGTCCAAACAGACCGACCGACGACTCTGGCCGTGCGAGCAGTCTCTGTCGAGTGTCTTCTCGCTGTGTGTTCATGGCGAGCGGCGATGAATGCACACACACACATCACGTGGCATCCGCCCTGGCTCGCCCTCGCACCATCTCAACCGCCTTCGCTTCGTGCCAGACCGATCCCCTGCTCTTCCCCATCCACGATGAACGCCCTGCGGCTCGCCCACACCATCCCTGCCGACAGGAGATTCAGCAAGCTCAAGTCCGATTACTTTGACCGCCAGCTCCAGTCGCTGCGCTTCAACCCATATCTGGCGCTGAGTGTGGTACACAATGCCGTGTTGTCATCGCTGTCCATCGAACGGACCGATGAACGATTGTGAGTTCCGCGCGGGGCTGGATCGCACCTGAGAAACCTGGCGAGACATGTCTGCGATCGCTGTGGTACCGCTGGGTTTTCAGATACATGCTGCTGCGGTATACATGTTGGCATTGCTGCTACGTAGTTGTCTGCTGGTCCTGCAAATATCGCAAGTTGGCCTGAGCCAATGTGTTGCCGAAGCTGACCCTGGATCGGGTGCATTCGACCTCGTCAGTCTCCTCGCCGGATCGACCGATGGATCGCTGTTTATCTATGATCTTGACCAAGCTCCGGACGACAAGGACTCGATGTTTGGCAGTGACCAAGTGCTGGATTCGCTGCTCTCCGTAGAAAGGTGAGGCAGCGAGTCCCCGTCGAGTCCCGTCGAGTCCCAATGC